>NC_092155.1:13207175-13244675 GCF_045791955.1 Oncorhynchus clarkii lewisi
CATGACGTGATATGTTTGAGCCGATGTGGACTAGGGCAAACAGCCTCAGTCCAAAGTATAACTCAGGTTCACAGTCGGATGATTGCTGCTTAATCCCCTGTTTCCGCAGGAGGTTATTTGCCTTTTGGTAATACGAATTTGTTCTTAACTGACTTGACTAGTTAAATAAATGTCAAATAAATGTAAATAAAATACAATAGCTGTATGACTGACAGAGGCATTCATGGGAGTAAGAGGGACATACATTAGGTTACGTACTGCCAACACCCCTGGGACAATGTACATTTGCAGCACTACTACAACAACTCTGTGACACAATGGTAGGGATTATCTGAGCAGTGCTTGGGCCACTGATAAGTCATTGTCACAACGTAGCCGTGAAATGCTCAGAACGGATCCAGAATGTTTGCATGGCATCATGTTAAAATGTGAATTCACATGTGAAAGGTTGTGTGATCACGTGAAAATCCACATGTGAGATGTGAAACTTCATGTGATATATCATCACATGTGAAGTGTTCTAATGCCACATGGTTTCACATGTGCAATATGTGAGAATTTCACATGTAAAAACATGGTGATTTTCCACATGTGGAATCATGTGTTTGTTTTTATAAGGGGGGTTGGCCATTTTGCTATTTTTTTCCAAATCGCAGAATGTATCTTAAAATGTGTACATTAAATTATTGTTTCATTTTTATTACCGTTGCAAGAGAACAGCAAACACTAAGGATAGGTCCTGATCAAACATTGCACAACATGCTCAAATGTGACCATGGCAGTTGGTTTGTTGAAGATAGTAGCTGTAATGTTCTGGGTGGAGTGGGTGAGAAGTCAGGCGCAGGACGCAGAGAGTTCAGGGTAGTGCTAATTTAATGCACAAAACAGTGAACATAAGCCAACCCCACAAAAACACAGGGCCCACAACAAAACAAACGCCCCAAACACAGGGACTTGAACTGTCCAGCAAAACCCACGAAATGGGAAAACACGTAACTCACAGACGTGCACACAAGTTACACAAAACAATCCCGCAAAAAGAACAGGCGGGCCGGCTGGCTAATAAAGCCCAAATAATCACCAAAACACAACAGGTGTAACCAATAAACAGACAAGGAGGCGGAGGAAAGAATCAGTGGCAGCTAGTAGGCCGGTGACGACGACCACCGAGCGCCACCCAAACGGGAAGGGAAGCCACCTTCGGTAGGAGTCGTGACAGTACCCCCCCCCCTCTGACGTGCGGCTCCAGCAGCTGGCCGACACCGGCCTCGAGATCAACCCGGAGGGCGAGGCGCAGGGCGATCCGGATGGAAGCGATGGAAATCCCTCAACATCGACGGATCCAAAATGTCCCCCACCGGTACCCAGCACCTCTCCTCCGGACCGTACTCCTCCCAGTCCACGAGGTACTGCAGGCCCCTCACCGATGTCCAGAGGGGGAGGAGGGACCTCCGGCACCTCAACGTCCTGCAGGGGACCAGCTACCACCGGCCTGAGGAGAGACACATGAAACGAGGGGTTAATACGATAATAGGAAGGGAGTTGTAATCGATAACACACCTCGTTTATTCTCCTCCTACACACTGCGGCCCCAGCTTCCGGCAGGGTAAGCGAAGGGGTAGGTTTTGGGTCGAGAGCCAGACCCTGTCCCCCGGTTCAAACACGGGGGCCTCACTGCGGTGGCGGTCAGCACTCCTCTTCTGCCATCCACTGGCTTGTTGGAGGGATTCCTGGACGGCCCTCCAGGTCTCCTTGGAGCGCTGCACCCACTCCTCCACCGCAGGAGCCTCGGTCTGGCTCGGATGCCATGGTGCCAGGCCCGGCTGGTACCCCAACACGCACTGAAATGGGGACACGTTAGTAGAGGAGTGGCGTAGTGAGTTTTTGGCCATCTCAGCCCAGGGATTGTATCTCGCCCACTCCCCTGGCCGTTCCTGGCAATACGACCGCAGAAACCTACCCACCTCCTGGTTCACTCTCTCCACCTGCCCATTACTCTCGGGGTGATAACCGGAGATCAGGCTGACCGAGACCCCCAGACGCTCCGTGAACTGGGGACCCCGATCAGAGACGATGTCCTCCGGCACCCCGTAGTGCAGGAAGACGTGGGTGAATAATGCCTCCACAGTCTGTAGGGCTGTAGGGAGACTGGGAAACGGGAGGAGACGGCAGGACTTAGGGAACCGATCCACAATCACCAAAACCGTAGTGTTCCCCTGAGACGGGGGGAGATCGGTCAGGAAATCTACGGATAGGTGAGACCATGGTCGTTGTGGAACGTGGAGGGGTTGTAACTTCCCTCTAGGAAGGTGCCTGGGAGCCTTACTCTGGGCGCATACCGAACAGGAAGAGACATAAACCCTAACGTCCCTAGCCAAGGTGGGCCACCAATACTTCTCCCGGAGGCCCCCCACTGTCCTTGCCACCCCAGGGTGACCCAAGGAGGGTAGGATGTGAACCCACCGAATCAGTTGGTCCCGGACACCAAGCGGAACGTACTTCCGCCCAGCCGGACACTGAGGAGGCGCGGGCTCTGCCCGTAACGCCCGCTCAATGTCCGAGTCCACCTCCCATACCAATGGTGCCATCAACCTCGAGGCGGGAAGGATGGGAGTAGGCTCGGTGGACAGTGCGTCAGCCTTTACGTTCTGGGAGCCCGGCCTGTATGACAACGTAAAACAGAATCGGGTGAAGAACATGGCCCACCTTGCCTGACGTGGGTTCAGTCTCCTAGCTGCCCAATTCTGGTGGTCGGTCCAGATGAGAAGGGGTGCTTAGCCGCCTCAAGCCAGTGTCTCCACACCTTCAGAGCACTGACCACCGCTAACAACTCCCGGTCCCCCACATCATAGTTATGCTCCGCTGGACTGAGCTTCCTTGAAAGAAAGCGCAGGGGCAGAGTTTTGGTGGTGTACCCGAGCTCTGTGATAGCACGGCACCCACCCCAGCCTCGGACGCGTCCACCTCCACTATGAATGCTAGAGAGGGGTCCGGGTGCGCCAACACGGGTGCATCCGTGAACAGCTCCTTCAACCTGTTGAAAGCTCTGTCCGCCTCTGCTGACCACCGCAAACGCACCGGGGCCCCACTTCCGCAGTGAGGTAATGGGAGCCGCTACCTGGCGAAAACCCTGGATAAACCTCCGGTAGTAGTTGGCAAAACCCAATAACCGCTGCACCTCCTCCACCTTGGTCGGAGTCGGCCAATTACGCATGGCCTTAATGCGGTCACATTCCATCACCACCCCCGATGTGGAAATGTGATAACCCAGGAAGGAGACGGCTCATTTGGAGAACACACACTTCTCAGCCTTGACGTATAGGTCATGCTCCAGAAGTCTACCAAACACCTTGCGTACCAGAGACACATGCGCGGCACGGGTGGCTGAGTAGATCAGAATGTCATCGATATAAACAACCACGCCCTGCCCGTGCAGCTCCCTTAGAATCACAAAGGATTAAAAGATGGCTGGCGCATTCTTTAACCCATACGGCATGACAAGGTAATCATAGTGGCCAGATGTGGTACTAAACGCGGTTTTCCACTCGTCTCCATCCCGAATACGCACCAGACTATACGCGCTCCTGAGATCCAGTTTTGTGAAGAACTGTGCCCCGTGAAATGATTCCACCACTGTAGCGATGAGAGGTTTGTGGGTAACTAAACCCCACTGTGATGGCATTTAGACCTCTATAATCAATACACGGACGCAAACCTCCCTCATTTTACTTCACAAAAAAGAAACTCGAGGAGACGGGTGAGATGGAGGGCCGAATGTACCCCTGTCCCAGAGACTCCGTGACATATGTCTCCATAGCCAACGTCTCCTCCTGGGACAATGGGTACACGTGACCCACGTGAAGCGCAGCGTTTACCTGGAGATCTATCGCACAATCACCTCCCGGTCGATGAGGTGGTAATTTAGTCGCTTTCTTTTTACTGAAAGCGATTGCCAAATCGGCATATTCGGGGAGGATGCGCACCGTGGAACCCTGGTCTGGACTTTCCACCGACGTAGCACCGATGGAAACTACCAGACACCTTCCAAAACACTCCTCTGACCACCCCTGGAGAACCCCCTGTCTCCACGAAATCTTAGGATTGTGCTGAGCCAGCCAGGGAATCCCCAGCACCACTGGAAACGCAGGCGAATCAATAATAAAGAGACTTATACGCTCCCTATGATTCCCCTGCGTCACCATGTCCAGTGGAACCGTGGCCTCCCTGACCAACCCTGACCCTAATGGCCGGCTATCTAGGGAGTGCACGGGAAAGGGAGAATCTATCGGCAGAAGTGGAACACGGCGAGTACGCGATCCATAAAGTTCCCAGCTGCACCTGAATCAACTAGCGCCTTATGCTGGGAAGAGGGGAAAAAATCAAGGAAAAAAATCAAGACAAACATGTTACCAACAGGGGGTTCTTGGTGAGTTTGGTGCTGACTCACCTGGGGTGACCGAGAAGCGTTCCGCCTGCCATCTCGACTCCCAGACGGACCCCCCCGGCACCGATCGGCCGTGTGTCCTCTCCGACCACAGCTGGTGCAGGGGGAGCCTCCTCCTCCGGTACTCCTCAGCACGGCCCATCCCAACTCCATTGGAATGGGAGGGGGGGGGGCTGGGTAGTGGAACGCACAGAACCCTCTCCAAACGCCCGCGGGCAGCCAGCAGATTGTCCAGCCTGATGGACATGTCA
Organism: Oncorhynchus clarkii lewisi; assembly: GCF_045791955.1. NCBI lineage: Eukaryota > Metazoa > Chordata > Actinopteri > Salmoniformes > Salmonidae > Oncorhynchus > Oncorhynchus clarkii. The sequence goes on from NC_092155.1 coordinate 13,211,871, forward strand.
ATAAGTTCATGTAGGGAGAGAGCGGTGTCCCGACACGCTAGCTCCCTGCGGACGTCCTCCCGGAGACAACACCGGTAGTGGTCGATAAGGGCCCTGTCGTTACACCCAGATCCAGCGGCCAAGGTCCGGAACTCCAGCACGTAATCCTGGGCGCTCCTCCTCTCCTGCCTAAGATGCCACAGTCGCACTCCCACCGCTCGGCCCTCTGGAGGGTGGTCAAACACGGCACGAAAGCAGCGGGTGAACTCGGGGTAGTTCTCCTTCGCTGAGTCTGGGCCATTCCAGACCGCGTTTGCCCACTCCAGAGCATGACCCGTCAGGCAGGAGACGAGGACACTCACTCTCTCTGCTCCCGAGGGAGTGGGTCTCACGGTCGCCAGGTACAGCTGGGGAGAGAGGAGAAAGGTGATCTTGAGCTGGGGCCGCCGAAGGTGGAGAGAGGAGACCACTCCTCTACCATCGGTCCATTCTCTCAATCATTTGGTCCATGGCGGATCCGATCCGATGGAGGAGGGTGGTGTGGTGGAGAACACGTTCCTCCATCGATGGGAGAGGGTTGGCCGCTGCTCCTGCTGACTCCATTAAAAGGTGCGGGATTCTGTAACGTTCTGGGTGTAGTGGGTGAGAAGTCAGGCGCAGGAAGCAGAGAGTTCAGGGTAGTGCTAATTTAATGCACAAAACAGTGAACATAAGCCAACCCCACGAAACCACAGGGCACACAACAAAACAAACGCCCCAAACACAGGGACTTGAACTGTCCAGCAAAAGCCACGAAATGGGAAAACACGTAACTCACAGACGTGCACACAAGTTACACAAAACAATCCCGCAAAAAGAACAGGATTGTAACCAATAAACCAATAAACAGACAAGGAGGGGGAGGAAAGAATCAGTGGCAGCTAGTAGGCCAGTGACGACGACCACCGAGCGCCACCCGAACGGGAAGGGAAGCCACCTTCAGTAGGAGTCGTGACAGTAGCATGATGCATCTAGTTACCAGCAAAACAAATGTCATATAGCCATCAACAATCCCTCCATCATAATCACTTACTTATGCAACAGGAGTTGGAATTCTAATAGGTTATCAATCAACTCTGTGGGGTAAGAGTCTGAAATAATCATTCGATGTTCAAACCTATCCATCGATATGATATCTACAACAAGTGGATACTGAAGATAGTGTTTTTATGGGATAATGATGGTGAAATGCTATATCTTTGAATTAGCAAAATAACAAATATCTCTATCTTGTGTACGTGTACACTACAGATGGATTCCACAGTGTACTTGTACACTACAGATGGATTCCACAGTTTCTATTGGCTTGATCCTTCTGTTGCAAGAATATATTAAGTCATTCATTGTCAGTAGGATAAAAAAAAAGGTAATATTTATTGCAGCACCTGGAGTGTTAAACAAATATTATTTGCGTTGATATTTACAATCCTGTCATCTTTTTACAGTGGGCGCTCCATCACAGCTACAGATCTCTTATCTCTGACTTTGATGCCTTTGCCTACATTCCAGTGCCCTCGTGAACTTACACAACGGCTATAATAAATATTCTAGAGTTCATAGAGAGCTGATAGTTAAGTGGCTGAACATTGAAACACGTAACAGCCTGTTTGACCCGGATACCCTCCCTGTAGTCACTTTGTCATTGAATATAAAGTATCATATGTGTCTCAGCTCTTGTTGAACATAATGGAACCCCTTACCATTCCATATACTCCCTGCCTACCATATGCCTAAATGCACAAAGTTGGAAAACATTTAAAACATGTTTACACAAGATATTGATTACAAGCATCAATTGATAAATACATTACTACATACATTACAATACATAAATGCATCAATTACAAAGACATACACATGTAATTGTATCAGAAATACCTATTACAATAATCAGAAGTACAGTATATATATTATACAGTGTATTTTATAGAGTATACATATATTACACAGTAATATATTATTATATATACTGTATATTATATTGCTGACTAGAACTTCTCCTGCAGTCAAATGCATTTCATAACCACACCTATGATGACAAAATATTCCATGCAACTCAATTAGCCTATCCGTTATGTACGGGGTCTTGCAGCAATCCATAAGAGAGAACTTAGTTGTATATCCATTGCGTGTGCATTGCTGATGACTAATACTAACTTATTAAGTTACCAACTGTTAACTGCAGTTTAAAATCACATCTGCCATTGAAAAAATATAATACTAAACATGTGAATGGGGTCTTACCTATAAGAGCCATCAATATTAGAAAACTCTGTAGTATATCCATAGCATGGTCACCCAGGAAACCCATGATTGCTAAGGAGCAACCACTCTGTTTAACATTTAAACTTGGTGATAATTTGAGAAATATTAAAGCTGTTAAATGAGTAGGGTATTGTTATAGAATAATTTGTATTATACATTTTATGTAATGATAATAGATGAATGATATGAACATATAAAAGCTAATTTGCTGGTATTGATAGCACATTTGACTCTTAAAACTAAAAAGAAAATCTTGAATAATATCTCACCTGGAATTTGGGTTTGGTTTAGTGCTGATCTAGGATCAGGTTTGCCTTTCAGATCATAATGAACAAGATATGGGGGACCTGATCCTAAATCAACACCCGTACTCTGAGACACTTTGTGAATACAGGCCCTGGAGTGTGTTTTACATGGCATTTAGTTTTCAGAATGTTTTTACATTGAAATAATAATAATACAGTCTTTTATTTAATGTAACTCATGGACTCTACAAGATGTGTAAATACGTCCATTTTCAGTGCATTTGTAAGGTAAAATATAAGTTACAACATATTGCAACACTGCAATGATGCTCAAAACCAAACGTATTGAACTTAAAGCCTTGTCCACGTCAGAACAACCCATAAGGCAAGAACCTCTCTGTAGTAGGACAGTGGACATGTAGAAAATCTTATGACAGTTGTGCTACAATCCAATGCTATGAGCAAATTTTAATAAGTAATTTTTAAAATGATGTTAAAAGTAATTCCGTCCTATCAGAGGAAGTCTACCGAATTACTTTCAATTACTGTTAATAAGTCATTTTTTAAATGACGACAAAAGTAATTCGGTAGGCTTTCGCTGTTAGGAGGACGGGAGTGGCATTTACATGGAACTCTAGACTTCCAGAGTTTTGTTTCAGCAGCTTTCATAGCCATATATCCTTGTATGTTGCACCATACTTTGAACCTGCAATAAAATGAACCAATGGAAAAATGTCAAAGAAGTTCAACTAACTGCTCAGTGCTCATTCATCTTTTGACATTATCTGAGATGGAAAATGTATGTAATTATATGATCACGTCAAATGTTATTTGTCACATCCCCTTAACCAGCAATGCAGTTGAAGTCGGAAGTTTACATACACCTTAGCCAAATTCATTTAAACTCAGTTTTTCACAATTCCTGACATTCAATCCATTGTAAAAAATCCCCTGTCTTAGGTCAGTTAGGATCACCACTTTATTTTAGGAATGTGAAATGCCAGAATAATAGTAGAGAGAATGGTTTATTTCAGCTTGTACTGTATTTCTTTCATCACATTCCCTGTGGGCCAGAAGTTTAAATACACTCAATTACTATTGGGTAGCTTTGCCTTTAAATTGTTTAACTTGGGTCAAATGTTTCGGGTTGCCTTCCACAAGCTTCCCACAATAAGTTGGGTCAATTTTTGCCCATTCCTCCTGACAAAGCTGATGTAACTGAGTCAGGTTTGCTGGCCTCCTTGCTCGCACACGCTTTTTCAGTTCTGCCAAAAACAATTCTATAGGATTGAGGTCAGGGCTTTGTGATGGCCACTCCAATACTGTGAATTTGTTGTCCTTAAGCCATTTTGCCACAACTTTGGAAGTATGCTTGGGGTCATTGTCCATTTGGAAGATTTATTTGCAACCAAGCTTTAACTTCCTGGCTGATGTCTTGAGATGTTTTTTCCATATATCCACATAATTTTCCACCCTCATGATGCCATCTATTTTGTGAAGTGCACCAGTCCCTCCTGCAGCAAAGCACCCCACAACATGATGCTGCCACCCCCGTGCTTCATGGTTGGGATGGTGCTCTTCGGCTTGCAAGCATCACCCTTTTTCCTCCAAACATAAAGATGGTCATCATGGACAACCAGTTTTATTTCTGTTTTATCAGACCAGAGGACATTTCTCCAAAAAGTACGATCTTTGTCCCCATGTGCAGTTGCCTGGCTTTTTTATCGAATGATTCAGGTTATGTCGATATAGGACTCGTTTTACTGTGGATATAGGACTCGTTTTACTGTGGATATCGCCCTCGAGGTCAACCCGGAGGGCGAGGCGCAGGGTGATCCGGATGGAAGCGATGGAAATCCCTCAACATCGACGGATCCAAAATGTCCCCCATCGGTACCCAGCACCTCTCCTCCGGACCGTACTCCTCCCAGTCCACGAGGTACTGCAGGCCCCTCACCGATGTCCAGAGGGGGAGGAGGGACCTCCGGCACCTCAACGTCCTGCAGGGGACCAGCTACCACTGGCCTGAGGAGAGACACATGAAACGAGGGGTTAATACGATAATAGGAAGGGAGTTGTAATCGATAACACACCTTGTTTATTCTCCTCCTACACACTGCGGCCCCAGCTTCCGGCAGGGTAAGCAAAGGGGTAGGTTTTGGGTCGAGAGCCAGACCCTGTCCCCAGGTTCAAACACGGGGGCCTCACTGCGGTGGCGGTCAGCACTCCTCTTCTGCCATCCACTGGCTTGATGGAGGGATTCCTGGACGGCCCTCCAGGTCTCCTTGGAGCGCTGCACCCACTCCTCCACCGCAGGAGCCTCGGTCTGGCTCGGATGCCATGGTGCCAGGCCCGGCTGGTACCCCAACACGCACTGAAATGGGGACACATTAGTAGAGGAGTGGCGTAGTGAGTTTTTGGCCATCTCAGCCCAGGGGTTGTATCTCGCCCACTCCCCTGGCCGTTCCTGGCAATACGACCGCAGAAACCTACCCACCTCCTGGTTCACTCTCTCCACCTGCCCATTACTCTCGGGGTGAAAACCGGAGATCAGGCTGACCGAGACCCCCAGACGCTCCATGAACGCCCTCCATACCTGGGACGTGAACTGGGGACCCCGATCAGAGACGATGTCCTCCGGCACCCCGTAGTGCAGGAAGACGTGGGTGAATAATGCCTCCACAGTCTGTAGGGCTGTAGGGAGACTGGGCAACGGGAGGAGACGGCAGGACTTAGGGAACCGATCCACAATCAACAAAACCATAGTGTTCCCCTGAGACGGGGGGAGATCGGTCAGGAAATCTACGGATAGGTGAGACCATGGTCGTTGTGGAACGTGGAGGGGTTGTAACTTCCCTCTAGGAAGGTGCCTGGGAGCCTTACTCTGGGCGCATACCGAACAGGAAGAGACATAAACCCTAACGTCCCTAGCCAAGGTGGGCCACCAATACTTCTCCCGGAGGCCCCCCACTGTCCTTGCCACCCCAGGGTGACCCAAGGAGGGTAGGATGTGATCCCACCGAATCAGTTGGTCCCGGACACCAAGCGGCACGTACTTCCGCCCAGCCGGACACTGAGGAGGCGCGGGCTCTGCCCGTAACGCCTGCTCGATGTCCGAGTCCACCTCCCATACCAATGGTGCCATCAACCTCGAGGCGGGAAGGATGGGAGTAGGCTCGGTGGACAGTGCGTCAGCCTTTACGTTCTGGGAGCCCGGCCTGTATGACAACGTAAAACAGAATCGGGTGAAGAACATGGCCCACGTTGCCTGACGTGGGTTCAGTCTCCTAGCTGCCCAATTCTGGTGGTCGGTCCAGATGAGAAGGGGTGCTTAGCCCCCTCAAGCCAGTGTCTCCACACCTTCAGAGCACTGACCACCGCTAACAACTCCCGGTCCCCACATCATAGTTACGCTCCGCTGGACTGAGCTTCCTTGAAAAGAAAGCGCAGGGGCAGAGTTTTGGTGGTGTACCCGAGCTCTGTGATAGCACGGCACCCACCCCAGCCTCGGACGCGTCCACCTCCACTATGAATGCTAGAGGGGTCCGGGTGCGCCAACACGGGTGCATCCGTGAACAGCTCCTTCAACCTGTTGAAAGCTCTGTCCGCCTCTGCTGACCACCGCAAACGCATCGGGCCCCACTTCCGCAGTGAGGTAATGGGAGCCGTTACCCGGCGAAAACCCCGGATAAACCTCCGGTAGCAGTTGGCAAAACCCAATAACCGCTGCACCTCCTCCACCTTGGTCGGAGTCGGCCAATTACGCATGGCCTTAATGCGGTCACATTCCATCACCACCCCCGATGTGGAAATGTGATAACCCAGGAAGGAGACGGCTCATTTGGAGAACACACACTTCTCAGCCTTGACGTATAGGTCATGCTCCAGAAGTCTACCAAGCACCTTGCGTACCAGAGACACATGCGCGGCACGGGTGGCTGAGTAGATCAGAATGTTATCGATATAAACAACCACGCCCTGCCCGTGCAGCTCCCTTAGAATCACAAAGGATTGAAAGATGGCTGGCGCATTCTTTAACCCATACGGCATGACAAGGTACTCATAGTGGCCAGATGTGGTACTAAACACGGTTTTCCACTCGTCTCCATCCCGAATACGCACCAGACTATACGCGCTCCTGAGATCCAGTTTTGTGAAGAACTGTGCTCCGTGAAATGATTCCACCGCTGTAGCGATGAGAGGTTTGTGGGTAACTAAACCCCACTGTGATGGCATTTAAACCTCTATAATCAATACACGGACGCAAACCTCCCTCATTTTACTTCACAAAAAAGAAACTCGAGGAGACGGGTGAGATGGAGGGCCGAATGTACCCCTGTCCCAGAGACTCCGTGACATATGTCTCCATAGCCAACGTCTCCTCCTGGGACAATGGGTACACGTGACCCACGTGAAGCGCAGCGTTTACCTGGAGATCTATCGCACAATCACCTCCTGGTCGATGAGGTGGTAATTTAGTCGCTTTCTTTTTACTGAAAGCGATTGCCAAATCGGCATAATCGGGGAGGATGCGCACCGTGGAACCCTGGTCTGGACTTTCCACCGACGTAGCACCGATGGAAACTACCAGACACCTTCCAAAACACTCCTCTGACCACCCCTGGAGAACCCCCTGTCTCCACGAAATCTTAGGATTGTGCCGAGCCAGCCAGGGAATCCCCAGCACCACTGGAAACGCAGGCGAATCAATAATAAAGAGACTTATACGCTCCCTATGATTCCCCTGCGTCACCATGTCCAGTGGAACCGTGGCCTCCCTGACCAACCCTGACCCTAATGGCCGGCTGTCTAGGGAGTGCACGAGAAAGGGAGAATCTATCGGCAGAAGTGGAACACGGCGAGTACGCAATCCATAAAGTTCCCAGCTGCACCTGAATCAACTAGCGCCTTATGCTGGGAAGAGGGGAAAAAATAAAGGAAAAAAATCAAGACAAACATGTTACCAACAGGGTGTTCTGGGTGAGTTTGGTGCTGACTCACCTGGGGTGACCGAGAAGCTGCTTTCGTGCCGTGTTTGACCACCCTCCAGAGGGCCGAGCGGTGGGAGTGCGACTGTGGCATCTTAGGCAGGAGAGGAGGAGCGCCCAGGATTACGTGCTGGAGTTCCGGACCTTGGCCGCTGGATCTGGGTGTAACGACAGGGCCCTTATCGACCACTACCGGTGTTGTCTCCGGGAGGACGTCCGCAGAGAGCGGTGTCCCGACACGCTAGCAGCGGGTGAACTTCGCTGAGTCTGGGCCATTCCAGACCGCGTTTGCCCACTCCAGAGCATGACCCGTCAGGCAGGAGACGAGGACACTCACTCTCTCTGCTCCCGAGGGAGTGGGTCTCACGGTCGCCAGGTACAGCTCCAGTTGGAGTAAGAACCCCTGACACCCCGCCGCCACTCCATCATAATCCGTCGGGAGCGCAAGAAGGAGAGCGCTGGAGCCGGGGGATGGGGAGAGAGGAGAAAGGTGATCTTGAGCTGGGGCCGCCGAAGGTGGAGAGAGGAGACCACTCCTCTACCATCGGTCCATTCTCTCAATCATTTGGTCCATGGCGGATCCGATCCGATGGAGGAGGGTGGTGTGGTGGAGAACACGTTCCTCCATCGATGGGAGAGGGTTGGCCGCTGCTCCTGCTGACTCCATTAAAAGGTGCGGGATTCTGTAACGTTCTGGGTGTAGTGGGTGAGAAGTCAGGCGCAGGAAGCAGAGAGTTCAGGGTAGTGCTAATTTAATGCACAAAACAGTGAACATAAGCCAACCCCACGAAACCACAGGGCACACAACAAAACAAACGCCCCAAACACAGGGACTTGAACTGTCCAGCAAAAGCCACGAAATGGGAAAACAGGTAACTCACAGACGTGCACACAAGTTACACAAAACAATCCCGCAAAAAGAACAGGATTGTAACCAATAAACCAATAAACAGACAAGGAGGGGGAGGAAAGAATCAGTGGCAGCTAGTAGGCCAGTGACGACGACCACCGAGCGCCACCCGAACGGGAAGGGAAGCCACCTTCAGTAGGAGTCGTGACAGTAGCATGATGCATCTAGTTACCAGCAAAACAAATGTCATATAGCCATCAACAATCCCTCCATCATAATCACTTACTTATGCAACAGGAGTTGGAATTCTAATAGGTTATCAATCAACTCTGTGGGGTAAGAGTCTGAAATAATCATTCGATGTTCAAACCTATCCATCGATATGATATCTACAACAAGTGGATACTGAAGATAGTATTTTTATGGGATAATGATGGTGAATATATCTTTGAATTAGCAAAATAACAAGTATCTCTATCTTGTGTACGTGTACACTACAGATGGATTCCACAGTTTCTATTGGCTTGATCCTTCTGTTGCAAGAATATATTAAGTCATTCATTGTCAGTAGGATAAAAAAAAGGTAATATTTATTGCAGCACCTGGAGTGTTAAACAAATATTATTTGCGTTGATATTTACAATCCTGTCATCTTTTTACAGTGGGAGCTCCATCACAGCTACAGATCTCTTATCTCTGACTTTGATGCCTTTGCCTACATTCCAGTGCCCTTGTGAACTTACACAACGGCTATAATAAATATTCTAGAGTTCATAGAGAGCTGATAGTTAAGTGGCTGAACATTGAAACACGTAACAGCCTGTTTGACCCGGATACCCTCCCTGTAGTCACTTTGTCATTGAATATAAAGTATCATATGTGTCTCAGCTCTTGTTGAACATAATGGAACCCCTTACCATTCCATATACTCCCTGCCTACCATATGCCTAAATGCACAAAGTTGGAAAACATTTAAAACATGTTTACACAAGATATTGATTACAAGCATCAATTGATAAATTCATTACTACATACATTACAATACATAAATGCATCAATTACAAAGACATACACATGTAATTGTATCAGAAATACCTATTACAATAATCAGAAGTACAGTATATATATTATACAGTGTATTTTATAGAGTATACATATATTACACAGTAATATATTATTATATATACTGTATATTATATTGCTGACTATAACTTCTCCTGCAGTCAAATGCATTTCATAACCACACCTATGATGACAAAATATTCCATGCAACTCAATTAGCCTATCCGTTAAGTACGGGGTCTGACAGCGATCCATAAGAGAGAACTTAGTTGTATATCCATTGCGTGTGCATTGCTGATGACTAATACTAACTCATTAAGTTACCAACTGTTAACTGCAGTTTAAAATCACATCTGCCATTGAAAAAATATAATACTAAACATTTGAATGGGGTCTTACCTATAAGAGCCATCAATATTAGAAAACTCTGTAGTATATCCATAGCATGGTCACCCAGGAAACCCATGATTGCTAAGGAGCAACCACTCTGTTTAACATTTAAACTTGGTGATAATTTGAGAAATATTAAAGCTGTTAAATGAGTAGGGTATTGTTATAGAATCATTTTTATTATGCATTTTATGTAATGATAATAGATGAATGATATGAACATGTAAAAGCTAATTTGCTGGTATGGATAGCACATTTGACTAAGAAGTAAAAAGAAAATCTTGAATAATATCTCACCTGGAATTTAGGTTTGGTTTAGTGCTGATCTAGGATCAGGTTTGCCTTTCAGATCATAATGAACAAGATATGGGGGACCTGATCCTAAATCAACACCCGTACTCTGAGACACTTTGTGAATACAGGCCCTGGAGTGTGTTTTACATGGCATTTAGTTTTCAGAATGTTTTTACATTGAAATAATAATAATACAGTCTTTTATTTAATGTAACTCATGGACTCTACAAGATGTGTAAATACGTCCATTTTCAGTGCATTTGTAAGGTAAAATATAAGTTACAACATATTGCAACACTACAATGATGCTCAAAACCAAACGTATTGAACTTAAAGCCTTGTCCACGTCAGAACAACCCATAGGGCAAGAACCTCTCTGTAGTAGGACAGTGGACATGTAGAAAATCTTATGACAGTTGTGCTACAATCCAATGCTATGAGCAAATTTTAATAAGTAATTTTTAAAATGATGTTAAAAGTAATTCCGTCCTATCAGAGGAAGTCTACCAAATTACTTTCAATTACTGTTAATAAGTCATTTTTTAAATGACGACAAAAGTAATTCGGTAGGCTTTCGCTGTTAGGAGGACGGGAGTGGCATTTATAGGGAACTCTAGACTTCCAGAGTTTCGTTTCAACAGCTTTCATAGCCATATAACCTTGTATGTTGCACCATACTTTGAACCTGCAATAAAATGAACCAATGGAAAAATGTCAAAGAAGTTCAACTAACTGCTCAGTGCTCATTCATCTTTTGACATTATCTGAGATGGAAAATGTATGTAATTATATGATCACGTCAAATGTTATTTGTCACATCCCCTTAACCAGCAATGCAGTTGAAGTCGGAAGTTTACATACACCTTAGCCAAATTAATTTAAACTCAGTTTTTCACAATTCCTAACATTCAATCCTAGTAAAAAATTCCCTGTCTTAGGTCAGTTAGGATCACCACTTTATTTTAGGAATGTGAAATGCCAGAATAATAGTAGAGAGAATGGTTTATTTCAGCTTCTACTGTATTTCTTTCATCACATTCCCTGTGGGCCAGAAGTTTATATACACTCAATTACTATTGGGTAGCTTTGCCTTTAAATTGTTTAACTTGGGTCAAATGTTTTGGGTTGCCTTCCACAAGCTTCCCACAATAAGTTGGGTCAATTTTTGCCCATTCCTCCTGACAAAGCTGATGTAACTGAGTCAGGTTTGTAGGCCTCCTTGCTCGCACACGCTTTTTCAGTTCTGCCAAAAACAATTCTATAGGATTGAGGTCAGGGCTTTGTGATGGCCACTCCAATACCGTGAATTTGTTGTCCTTAAGCCATTTTGCCACAACTTTGGAAGTAGGCTTGGGGTCATTGTCCATTTGGAAGATTTATTTGCAACCAAGCTTTAACTGATGTCTTGAGATGTTTTTTCCATATATCCACATAATTTTCCTCCCTCATGATGCCATCTATTTTGGGAAGTGCACCAGTCCCTCCTGCAGCAAAGCACCCCACAACATGATGCTGCCACCCCCGTGCTTCATGGTTGGGATGGTGCTCTTCGGCTTGCAAGCCTCACCCTTTTTCCTCCAAACATAAAGATGGTCATCATGGCCAAACAGTTTTATTTCTGTTTTATCAGACCAGAGGACATTTCTCCAAAAAGTACGATCTTTGTCCCCATGTGCAGTTGCAAACCGTAGCCTGGCTTTTTTATGGCGGTTTTGGAACAGTGGCTTCTTCCTTGCTGAGTGGCCTTTCAGGTTATGTCGATATAGGACTCGTTTTACTGTGGATATAGATACTTTTGTACCCGTTTCCTCCAACATCTTCACAAGGTCCTTTGTTGTTGTTCTGGGATTGATTGGCACTTTTCCGACCAAAGTACGTTAATCTCTAGGAGACAGAATGCATCTCCTTCCTGAGCGTTATGACGGCTGCGTGGTCAGATGGTGTTTATACTTGCGTACTATTGTTTGTACAGATGAAAGTGGTATATTCAGGCGATTGGAAATTGCTCCCAATGATGAACCAGACTTGTCAAGGTCTTCAATTGTTTTCTGAGGTCTTGGCTGATTTGTTTTGATTTTCCCATGCTATCAAGCAAAGAGGCACTGAGTTTGAAGGTAGGCCTTTAAATACATCCACAGGTACACCTCCAATTGACTCAAATGATGTCAATTAGCCTATCAGAAGCTTCTAAAGCCATGACATAATTTTCTGGATTTTTCCAAGCTGTTTAAAGGCACATCAACTTAGTGTATGTAAACTTCTGACCCACTGGAATTGTGATACAGTGAATTATAAGTGAAATAAGCAATTGTTGGAAAAATTACTCGTGTCATGCACAAAGTAGATGTCCTAACCTGACTTGCCAAAACTATAGTTTGTTAACAAGAAATGTATGGAGTGGTTGAAAAACGAGTTTTAATGACTCCATCATAAGTGTATGAAAACTTCCGACTTCAACTGTATTAAGTGAACACAGTAGGACTGCCCTCACACTCTGTATAAGAACATGTTTTTTCACTGTGAGATGTATTTTCCCATCTAAAGTTAAACAGTGTCTTAAGTAATTGGTATAAAATAGATTTGGGACTGTCAAGACAGGAGAACACATAATACCATGCAGGCCAAATTTGAATCGCTTTGCTAAAATGGAGGCTTTCATTTCATTCACTTTCAGAAGTGTGAAAGACCATGCTTTGGGGAAGAGGGTAATTCATCATAGATTCATCATAAACTCCCAGAATACATTTTGTAATGTCATCTATAGAGACTTTGTAAAACTTTGCCATTAACCCATAATTGCCCGGGGATTTATTGTTTTTGAAACTTTTATTTGTATTTCATCTATAGTTATGATTTTGGAACATTGAGTTTTGAATTCCTCATTTACACTACTGGATTAATAATTGGCTGAAATACACTGAACAAAAATATAAAGCCAAGAAATATTCCATATGGACAATAAGCTTATTTCTCTCAAATGTTGTGCACAAATTTGTTTACACCCCTGTTAGTGAGCATTTCTCCTTTGCCAAGATAATCCACCTGACAGCTGTGGCATATCAAGAAGCTGATTAAACAGCATGATCATTACACAGGTGCACTTTGTGCTGGGGGGGGGGGGGGGGCATTAAAAGGCCACTCTAAATTGTGCAGTTTTGTCACACAACACATTGCCACAGATGTCTCAAGTTTTGAGGGAGTGTGCAATTAGCATGCTGACTGCAGGGATGTCCGCCAGAGCTGTTGCCAAATACTTTAATGTTAATTTCTCTACAATAATGTCACGTTCTGACCTTTATTTCCTTTGTTTTGTCTTTATTTCGTTTGGTCAGGGCGTGAGTTGGGGTGGGCAGTCTATGTGTGTTTTTCTATGTTTTGGGTTTTGAGTTCAGCCTAGTATGGTTCTCAATCAGAGGCAGGTGTTGTTAGTTGACTCTGATTGAGAATCATACTTAGGTAGCCTGGGTTTCCCTTTTGAGTGGTGGGTGTTTGTTTTCCGTGGTTGTGTTTGTTGCCACACGGTACTGTTTCGTTCATGGTCACGTTTATTGTTTTGTATTTTCATAGTGTTCAGTTTATATCTTATAATAAACGTTATGGACACTTACCACGCTGCGCATTGGTCCTCCGATCCTTCTCGCTTCTCCTCCTCCTCCTCCTCAGAGGAGGAATGCCGTTACACATAATTTTAGAAAATTTGGCAGTACGTCCAACCATAAGCTACAGACAACAAACACAATTGCATTTTATCGATGGCAATTTGAATGCACAGAGATACCGTAATGAGATCCTGAGGCCCTTTGTCGTGCCATTCATCTGCTGCCATCACCTCATGTTTCAGCATGATAATGTGTGGCCCCATGTCGCAAGGATCTATACACAATGCCTGGAAGCTGAAAATACCCTGGTTCTTCCATGGGCTGCATACTCACCAGATATGTAAACCATTGAGCATGTTTGGGATGCTCTGGAGCGACTTGTAGGACGGCGTGTTCCAGTTCCTGCCAATAACTGCACAGCGATTGAAGAGTAGTGGGACAACATTCCACAGGCCACAATCAACAGCCTGATCAACTCTATAGTATGTGAAGGAGATGTGTCGCTCTGCATGAGGCAAATGGTGGTCACACCAGATACTGACTGGTTTTCTGATGGACGCCCCTATCTTTTTTTTTAAAGGTATCTGTGACCAACAGATGCATATCTGCATTTCCAATCATGTGAAAACCATAGATTAGGGCCTAATGAATTTATTTCAATAGACTGATTTCCTTATATGAACTGTAACTCAGTAAAATTGTTGAAATTGTTGCATTTATATTTTTGTTCAGTATATTTCTGAACTTCCTTGGTGAAGAGTCAGTTTGTAAAGATTACTGTAAAAACTAGCCACAAAATGTAGAAATGTTACTATCTTCACAAAGCTCCATCAATTGGTAATTTCCTTAACATTAATTTTTGAATTATTTCCGCCTTCCTCCATACATTATCTTCTTGATGTAACAAAAGCCCCTCTAGCCTTCTCTTTGTAAATTTAATCTCATTCATTGAGCAGTTTACGTAGCTGAATATCATTCAACCCTGTACCTTCGTTTTGACTTTCCGATGAGGAAGTAATTTCACTGACAATGCTTTTAATCCTTTAATCTCTTTTTTTGATGCATGTTCCTTGCCATGCCTCATTGCCAATCTTCTAATCTTAAACATGAATAATTCACATTATTTCTCATTTCTCATCATCATCAATGGATAATGTCCAGTGTTAAATAAGATAATTGCCATTTGCTGTGAAGTTTGTATAAGTCTTAGTTGTTAATACTTCCCTTTGAGAATAGTGACCCCTGCAGAATAATTTATACCATGTGATAACCACAGCTCATTGATAGTCCCCACTGGTTTTTCCAAAATTGCACATCCTCTGAGTATGAATGCCATTTTTTTTAAAGAAAATTAAATCTTCCTTTGCCTCTTTACAAAATAGGAAAAAATGCTTTTCTTTTTACAATATCCTGTAAACCCATTTTGTTAAAGGATGTAAAAAGTAACAACAGCAAAAGTAATTAACTACTTAACTGAATTGTTGTTGTCTCGCCTGCCCAGCCTGTGTGCGATGTCGACGGTCTCGCTGACTCACACCAAGACCGGGCGCTAGCTTCTGACAAATGTCACTTACTTTTTGTTTTACGTCCACAACGTTGTATTCAGTCAGTTCGTACAGGCAACACCGTTCAGCATTGGAGATTGTCTCCTCCAGCTGAGTGGTTGTTTTATCCATGGTTTTGCACTTTCGTGAGGGTGCACTGTAGTTCTCTATCTTTTTTCCATTGATCCAAAACGAGATGGCAACCGGAATATGGGCGATTGGGTGTGTTGAAAGGAAAACGAGTCAGCTGGTTTGTCATATTTGTTACCACTCAAGACTGTTTTGTGTGGCCTATTTGGTATTTGGTATTTTATTAGGGTCCCCATTAGCTGTTGCAAAAGCAGCAACTACTCTTCCTGGGGTTCACACAAAACATGAAACATAATACAGAATGACATAATACAGAACATCATCAGATAAGAACAGCTCAAGGACAGAACTACATACACTGGTTTGCACGTCGAGTCAATAAACCGGCGACCAGTACACTGGTGTTGTATGGACATGCCTTCCAACCTGAGATCTGACCTCGATAATTAAGCTTCCGACTGGGTATCACTGCCTTTTCTTTCCCTCCCATTATTGTATATCAAGTAAGACAGCAGCCTACATAATAAACAACAAATATTGATTGCTCAATGGGGAGGGAATGCACGGCAACAACACCAGGAGCTCCCGAGTGTTGCACCGGTCTAAGGCACTGCATCTCAGAGCGAAAGGCGTCACTACATACTCTGGTTCGATTCCAGGCTGTATCACAACTGGCTGTGATTGGGAGTTTGCAAAGGCTATTTTCTCGTCGAAATCCCCCCCTCGCCCCAATTCTATCTTGGGACTGCAAGGCCTGGCACACCTCATAATCATTTTGGTAGCTCATGTTGACCAGTAGTGAGTGTGTGCCACAGAAAGCAAAATTAAAGTATAAAGAAACATAAACATTTATTTTAGAAACATTTTGTAATGTTTAAGAAAAATAATGATAATAGACAAATATTATCACACAGTAACACAAAAACATCACAGAAAGTTACGTTTGTTAACAAACATTAAATAAGAAATATAAATGTCGATCTTTGCATAATAAGATGTAAAATGACAATAAATCAAATATAAATAACAATAAATAACAAACAAATATTGGATAGCTGCAACAGCTCGACTGAACATTTAGTCAAATTTTTATGGAAAGTTTTCCAGGTGATATCGCATGGAACTCCATCTTAACCTAGTCCTGATAGGGGAAAAAAAGATAGAAAATAGCCTTGCCGAAATCCTTCCCCTTCTTTCTTTGGCACACATCAGAGTCAAGTACTTTCTATTGAACAAACTTCACGTCAGAATTGACAACCGAAATTAATAATGAATGTATATGTGTTATATTAAACATAGAGCCGGGAGTAAAATGTAGGCTAGCAATAAACATTTCAGAACAACTAGTAGTTGAATAAGACATGGGAGAGATGACCAATTTTGTCAAAAAGGTGTATTTATAGACAAAAACACTTGAAACAAATAGAAAAAACGAAACTGCAGACATTACTAGTGCCTCCCCCGATATCAAACCGACATAAAAAAAAAAATCTAATGAAAGGCAGCCCAACGTAATCAGAAATCTCAACTAGCAAGCAAGTCGCAGCAAGGAATAATTGAGTACCTGCGTGTTCAAGCAAGTCGGGGTTGGGGGAGAATTCTGGCAGCGGGAGCTTTTCGGCACAACACCGGCAACGGTTAGGAAAGTAGCTAAAGTACCTAGTATCAGGGTCACAGTAAGCACACTCATACAACGCATGAAGAAACAGTACTTTTATTTATTTTTTTATCATATTTTTCATAATTGAAAATGTCAAATTATTTGTGAAATACGACTCATTCTCTGGCTTCAAAACACAAGTGCAAACTCTCGCAGTATAATGTACGGTAGTTGTAGCTGCGTGGTAAGAAACACAGCTCAATCAAAACCGTCTAACCACAGACAGAAGGGGAAACCCATCACAGGGGCTATACCCGCCAGTTCAGAAAGTTTCCTCACTAGAAGGAGTGCAAGGGCGAATGGAGTTTGTGCAGACGCGTACTTCCCAAGAGGCGTTCCCTAATATAAATATGCAAATACATGCTACAACGCGCCAATAGTATCTCGCTATCTCGTGCCTGGCTTTGCCCACCTGCTTCATGTTCTCCTACTGTATACAACACAGATGAACTATCTTGGGTTAGTTCTTAATATATTTTGTCTAACCTATAGTGGAGCGCTTTCGACACACCCACTCGCCATAGCTGTAGCTGCCCTTCTCAGAAAAGTGACCAAAGCTCCTTTTCCTATTTTGGAAAAATGACACCCTTCACACACATATACAAATTATCCAGCACTCTAGGCACATCGTTACTTCGGCGAGTTAACTACTAAAGTATATCCTCTATGAAATGATAAATGGAATAACGATAGAGTGCAGAGGCAACTCGTTGTCTGTAGCACGAAAGACCAGAGCTAGTTAACGTTACTAGCTTTGAAACTATTTGTCCCTCCCTTTATAGCTAGTTATCTACGTGCCAACGTACAAATAACGTGTCTCACATAGCTATAGCTTTCTAATATGGTTAGTAGATATATTTAAATGTCTAAATATTGCACTTTCTCTGGGCAGAAGTGAATTATGTTTCTGTGCCTAGCGTTGACAACACATTTAAATGTACTGCTCAAGAATCAATACACCACGGAGTACCGCAGGTTTAAAAAGTCTGGATAATGCACCACTGGAGAAACACGTTTTACATTTTGTATTGAAGTGCGTGACGTATGCACATGAAATATAATTGATTACAGTAGTAACTATATAAATATTTTTTCAAAATGTCAAACAAAAAGGAACTGGCAGCGGCGGGATTCGAACCCGCGCCTCCGAAGAGACTGGAGCCTTAATCCAGCGCCTTAGACCGCTCGGCCACGCTACCGATGAAATATGTGTGTTGAGTTTGGGTATTTAACTCAGCAAAAGTAGGGAATATATTTCTACTCAATAGTTTATTTGATGGGAAAGTTTTACTTCGTCTGACTATCACTTCAAAATCAGTAGACCTATCCCACTACTTTTCTCCCAATGGTACTGAAAACGTGTGTTTATTCAGAACGCAGAAACACCAACCTTGTACACTACCGCCATCTACTGGTTGAAGAGTGTAATAACTATCACGCACCAATCAGGTCAACTTTTTATTTTGTATTTATTTTTATTTAACCTTTATTTAACAAGGCAAGTCAGTTAAGAACAAATCATTATTTACAAAGGCCTCCTTCTGGGACGGGGGCTGGGATTAAAAATAAAATAAGAAACAAAGCCACATCATGAAAAGAGAGACACCACAACACTAAAAGAGAGACCGAAGACAACAACATAGCATGGCAGCAACACATGAAAACACAGCATGGTAGCAACACAGTATTACAACAACATGGTAGCAACACAACATGGCAGAAGCACAACATTGTAGCAGATCAAAACAAGGTACAAACATTATTGGGCACAGACAACAGCACCAAGGGCAAGAAGGTAGAGACAACAATAAATCACATGAAGCAGCCACAATTGTCAATAAGAGTGTCCATGATTGAGTCTTTGAATGATGAGTTTGAGACAAAATTGTCCGGTTTGAGTGTTTGTTGCAGCTCGTTCCAGTCACTAGCTGCAGAGAACTGAAAAGAGGAGCAACCCAGGGATGTGTGTGCTTTGGGGACCTTTAATAGAATGTGACTGGCAGAATGGGTGCTGTATGTGGAGGATGAGGGCTGCAGTAGGTATCTCAGATAGGGGGGAGTGAGGCCTAAGAGGGTTTTATAAATAAGCATCAACCAGTGGGTCTTGTGACGGGTTTACAGAGATGAAAAGTTTACAGAGGAGAGTAGAGTGCAGTGATGTGTCCTATAAGGAGCATTGGTGGCAAATCTGATGGCCAGAATGGTAAAGAACATCTAGCCGCTCGACAGAACCTTTACCATGCCAATCTATAAATCATGATGAAACTTGATGATGTCTAAGTGTATTTTATTCAAGTTACCTCGTTGTGCTTAAACGACACAACGTGAACAAACAACACAACAACCTTACATTAAGAAAACTAGATATTTCTGCAGCCAGAAAAGCTTGCTAATATGATACATACTGATGCAGTAGTTATTAATAATCAAGTAATCACATAACATTACTTGTGACTCAATAACCTTGGAGGATAAACATAATGCTTTATCCTCAGCCTGAGCATAAAATAGTGCACAATGACGTAGCCTAGTTGTGATTTGTGTCATAGTGACTCGTGACTGTCTCAATTCCTCATGGTGCGTTGCTGCTGTATGCTGAGGTAGCGACCATTTAGTCCTGAAGCCATTCCTAGCCTGAAGTCTAATAGACTGATTGTTATGATAATCACCGTTCTATTTACGTAGCTAACCTATTCTTCTTTTCCTCCTCACTACCACTCAATTCATTTCAATTCAAGGGCTTTATTGGCATGGGAAACATGTGTTAACATTTCCAAAGCAAGTGAGGTAGATAATATATAAAGTGAATATATAAAGTGAAAAAAAACAATACAAATTAACAGTAAACATTACACATACAGAAGTTTCAAAACAATAAAGACATTACAAATGTCATATTATATATATATACAGTGTTTTAATAGTGTACAAATGGTAAAGGACACAAGATAAAATAAATAAGCATAAATATGGGTTGTATTTACAATGGTGTGTGTTCTTCACTGGTTGCCCTTTTCTCGTGGCAACAGGTCACAAATCTTGCTGCTGTGATGGCACACTGTGGAATTTCACCCAGTAGATATGGGACTCTCTCTTTCTCTTTCACATTCTGTTTAACTCTCTCTTTCTGTCTCACATTCCATGTAACTCTCTCTTTCTGTCTCACATGCTGTTTAACTCTCTCTTTCTGTCTCACATTCTGTTTAACTCTCTCTTTCGGTCTCACATTCTGTTTAACTCTCTCTTTCTGTCTCACATTCCGTGTAATTCTCTCTCTCTTTGACATTCGGTGTAACTCAATTCAATTCAATTTAAGGAGCTTTATTGGCAATGGAAACGTGTTAACATTGCCAAAGCAAGTGAAGTAGATAATATACAAAAGTTAAATAAACAATAAAAATGAACAGTGAACATTACACTCACAGAAGTAACTCACATTCTCACATTCTGTGTAACTCTCTCTTTCACATTCGGTGTAACTCTCTCACATTCTGTGTAATTCTCTCTTTCTCTCACACATTCTGTGTAACTCTCTCTTTCTCACACTGTGTCACTTTCTCTCTCACACTGTGTGTAACTCAATTCAATTCAATAGGCTTTATTGGCATGGCAAACATATGTTTAAATTGCCAAAGCAAGTGAAATAGATAATAAACAAAAGTGAAATAAACAATCAAAAATGAAAAGTAAACTTTACACTCACAAACGTTTCAAAGGAATAGGAACGTTTTAAATGTCATATTATGTCTATATACAGTGTTGTAACGATGTGCAAATAGTTAAAGTACAAAAGAGAAAATACATTAACATACATCTGGGTTGTATTTACAATGGTGTTTGTTCTTCACTGGTTGCCCTTTTCTGATGGCACACTGTGGTACTTCACCCAATACATATTTATCAAGATTGGGTTTGTTTTCGAATTCTTTATGGATCTGTGTAATCTGAGGGAATATGTGTCTCTAATATGGTCATACATTTGGCAGGAGGTTAGAAAGTGCAGCTCAGTTTCCAACTCATTTTGTGGGCAGTGTGCACATACCCTGTCTTCTCCTGAGAGCCAGGTCTGCCTACGGCGACCATTCTCAATAGCAAGGTTATGCTCACTAAATCTGTTCATAGTTGTTTCACAAAGACACGGCGGTTGGAGCCAAAAATCTCAAATTTGGATTCATCAGACCAAAAGCCAGATTTCCACGGCTCTAATGTCCATTACTTTTGGCCCAAGCAAGTCCATTCTTATTCTTGGTATCCCTTAGTAGTACACTGCTCAAAAAATAAAGGGAACACTAAAATAACACATCCTAGATCTGAATGAATGAAATATTCTTATTAAATACTTTTTTCTTTACATAGTTGAATGTGCTGACAACAAAATCACACAAAAATGATCAATGGAAATCAAATTTATCAACCCATGGAGGTCTGGATTTGGAGTCACACTCAAAATTAAAGTGGAAAACCACACTACAGGCTGATCCAACTTTGATGTAATGTCCTTAAAACAAGTCAAAATGAGGCTCAGTAGTGTGTGTGGCCTCCACGTGCCTGTATGATGTCCCTACAACGCCTGGGCATGCTCCTGATGAGGTGGCGGATGATCTCCTGAGGGATCTCCTCCCAGACCTGGACTAAAGCATCCGCCAACTCCTGGACAGTCTGTGGTGCAACGTGGCGTTGGTGGATGGAGCAAGACATGATGTCCCAGATGTGCTCAATTGGATTCAGGTCTGGGGAACGGGCGGGCCAGTCCATAGCATCAACGCCTTCCTCTTGCAGGAACTGCTGACACACTTCAGCCACATGAGGTCTAGCATAGTCTTGCATTAGGAGGAACCCAGGGCCAACCGCACCAGCATATGGTCTCACAAGGGGTCTGAGGATCTCATCTCGGTACCTAATGGCAGTCAGACTACCTCTGGCAAGCACATGGAGTGCTGTGCGGCTCCCCAAAGAAATACCACCCCACACCATGACTGACCCACCGCCAAACCGGTCATGCTGGAGGATGTTGCAGGCAGCAGAACGTTCTCCACGGAGTCTCCAGACTGTCACGTCTGTCACATGTGCTCAGTGTGAACCTGCTTTCATCTGTGAAGAGCACAGGGAGCCAGTGGCGAATTTGCCAATCTTGGTGTTCTCTGGCAAATGCCAAACGTCCTGCACGGTGTTGGGCTGTGAGCACAACCCCCACCTGTGGATATCGGGCCCTCATACCACCCTCATGGAGTCCGTTTCTGACCGTTTGAGCAGACACATGCAAATTTGTGGCCTGCTGGAGGTCATTTTGCAGGGCTCTGGCAGTGCTCCTCCTGCCCTCCTTACACAAAGGCGGAGGTAGCGGTCCTGCTGCTGGGTTGTTGCCCTCCTACGGCTTCCTCCACGTCTCCTGATGTACTGGCCTGTCTCCTGGTAGCGCCTCCATGCTCTGGACACTACGCTGACAGACACAGCAAACCTTCTTGCCACAACTCGCATTGATGTGTCATCCTGGATGAGCTGCACTACCTGAGCCACTTGTGTGGGTTGTAGACTCCGTCTCATGCTACCACTAGAGTGAAAGCACCGCCAGCATTCAAAAGTGACCAAAACATCAGCCAGGAAGCATAGGAACTGAGAAATGGTCTGTGGTCCCCACCTGCAGAACCACTACTTTATTGGAGGTGTCTTGCTAATTGCCTATAATTTCCACCTGTTGTCTATTCCATTTGCACAACAGCATGTGAAATGTATTGTTAATCAGTGTTGCTTCCTAAGTGGACAGTTTGATTGAGTGTGATTGACTTGGAGTTACATTGTGTTGTTTAAGTGTTCCCTTAATTTTTTTGAGCAGTGTAGTTTCTTTGCAGCAATTCAACCATGAAGGCCTGATTCACACAGTCTCCTCTGAACAGTGGATGTTGAGATGTGTCTGTTACTTGAACTCTGTGAAGCATTTATTTGGGCTGAAATCTGAGGTGCAGTTAACTCTAATGAAGTTATCCTCTGCAGCAAGGCCCACTACCAAGGACTGTGGGTCTTCCTTTCCTGTGGCGGTCCTCATGAGAGCAATTTTCATCATAGCACCTTTTTTTAAACCTTTATTTAACTAGGCAAGTCAGTTAAGAACAAATTCTTATTTTCAATGACAGCCTAGTGGGTTAACTGACTGTTCAGGGGAAGAACGACATATTTGTACCTTGTCAGCTTAAGGATTTGAACTTGCAACCTTTTGGTCCAACGCTCTAACCACTAGGCTACCCTGCCACCCCAGCGACTACACTTCAAATGTTCCGTATTGACTGATCTTCGCGTCTTAAAGTAATGAGAACTTGGCCATCTAAATTCTATCAGCACATTGACTGTAGCACCCGCACAGGCAATACACTGGACCACTGCTACTCTAACTTCCGGGATGCATACAAGGCCCTCCCCCCGCCCTCCCTTCGGCAAATCCGACCACCTTGCTCCTACCGTCCTACAGGCAGAAACTCAAACAGGATATACCCGTGACTAGACCCATTCAACGCTGGTCTGACCAATCGGAATCCACGCTTCAAGATTGTTTTGATCACGCGGACTGGGAAATTATCCAGGAAGCCTCAGAGAATAACATCGATTTATACGCTTACTTGGTGAGGGAGTTTATAAGGAAGTACATAGGAGATGTTGTACCCACTGTGACTATTAAAACCTACCCTAACCAGAAACCGTGGATAGATGGCGGCATTCGTGCAAAACTGAAAGCGCAAACCACCGCATTCAACCATGGAAAGATGACTAGTAATATGGCCGAATATAAATAGTGTAGTTAATCCCTCAGCAAGGCAATCAAACAAGCGAAATGTCGGTATACGAACAAAGTGGAGTCGCAATTCAACGGCTCAGACACGAGACGTATGTTGCAGGGTCTACAGGCAATTACGGACTACAAAAAGAAAACCAGCCACGTCACGAACGCCGATGTCTTCCAGACAAACTAAACACCTTCTTTGCCCGCTTTGAGGATAATACAGTGCCACCGACGCGGCCCACTACCGAGGACTATGGGCCCACCTTTCCTTCTTAACTTCGCTGATCCTCAACACTGGGGCCCCACAAGGGTTCTTAGCCCTCTCCTGTACTCCCTGTTCACCCATGACTGCGCGATCATGCACGCCTCCAACTCAATCATCAAGTTTGCAGATGACACAACAGTAGTGGGCTTGATTACCAACAACGACGAGACAACCTACAGGGAGGAGGCTAGGGCCCTCGGAGTGTGGTGTCAGAAAAACAACCTCTCACTCAACGCCAACAAAACAAAGGAGGTCAAATAAAAAATAAAAAATTATAAAGCCCTTCTTACATCAGCTGATATCTCAAAGTGCTGTACAGAAACCCAGTCTAAAACCCCAAACAGCAAGCAATGCAGGTGTAGAAGCACAGTGGCTAGGAAAAACTACCTAGAAAGGCCAGATCCTAGGAAGAAACCTAGAGAGGAACCAGGCTATGAGGGGTGGCCAGTACTCTTCTGGCTGTGCCGGGGGAAGATTATAACAGAACATGGCCAAGATGTTCAAATGTTCATAAATGACCAGCATGGTCAAATAATAATAATCACAGTAGTTGTTGAGGGTGCAACAGGTCAGAACCTCAGGAGTAAATGCCAGTTGGCTTTTCATAGCCAATCATTCAGAGTATCTCTACCGCTCCTGCTGTCTCTAGAGAGTTGAAAACAGCAGGTCTGGGACAGGTAGTACGTCCGGTGAACAGGTCAGGGTTCCATAGCCACAGGCAGAACAGTTGAAACTGGAGCAGCAGCACGGCCAGGTGGACTGGGGACAGCAGGAGTCATCAGGCCATGTATTCCTGATGCATGATCCTAGGGCTCAGGTCCTCCGAGAGAGAGAAAGAAAGAATTAGAGAGAGCATACTTAAATTCACACAGGACACAGGAGAAATTCTCCAGAAATACTCCTGATATAACAGACTGACCCTAGCCCCCCGACACATAAACTACTGCAGTATAAACACTGGAGGCTGTGACAGGAGGGGTCGGGAGACACTGTGGCCCCGTCCGATGATAACCCCGGACAGGGCCAAACAGGCAGGATATAACCCCACCCACTTTGCAAAATCACAGCCCCCACACCACTAGAGGGATATCTTCAACCACCAACTTACCATCCTGAGACAAGGCCAAGTATAGCCCACAAAGATCTCCGCCACGGCACAACCCAAGGGGGGCGCCAACCCAGACAGGAAGATCACGTCAGTGACTCAACCCACTCAAGTGACGCACCCCTCCTAGGGACGGCATGGAAGAGCACCAGTAAGCCAGTGACTCAGCCCCTGTAATAGGGTTAGAGGCAGAGAATCCCAGTGGAGAGAGGGGAACCGGCCAGGCAGAGACAGCAAGGGCGGTTCATTGCTCCAGTGCCTTTCCGTACACCTTCACACTCCTGGGCCAGACTACACTCAATCGTAGGACCTACTGAAGAGATGAGTCTTCAATAAAGACTTAAAAGTTGAGACCGAGTCTGCGTCTCTCACATGGGTAGGCAAACCATACCATAAAAATTTAGCTCTATAGGAGAAAGCCCTGCCTCCAGCTGTTTGCTTAGAAATTCTAGGGACAGTTAGGAGGCCTGCGTCTTGTGACCGTAGCGTACGTGTAGGTATGTATGGCAGTACCAAATCGGAAAGATAGGTAGGAGCAAGCCCATAATGCTTTGTAGGTTAACAGTAAAACCTTGAAATCAGCCCTTTCCTTAACAGGAAGCCAGTGTAGAGAGGCTTGCACTGGAGTAATATGATCAATTTTTTTGGTTCTAGTCAAGATTCTAGCAGCCGTGCTTAGCACTAACTGAAGCTTATTTCGTGCTTTATCCGGGTAGCCGGAAAGTAGAGATGATCGTGGACTTCAGAAAACAGCAGAGGTAGCACTCCCCTATCCACATCGACAGGACAGTTTTAAGTTAATCGGCGTACACATCACGGACAAACTGAAATGGTCCACCCACACAGACAGTGTGGTGAAGAAGGTGCAACAGCACCTCTTCAACCTCACGAGGCTGAAGAAATGTGGCTTGTCACCTAAAACCCTCACAAACTTTAACAGATGCACAGTTGAGAGCATCCTGTCGGGCTATATCACTACCAGGTACGGCAACAGCATCTTCCTCAACTGCAATGCTCTCCAGAGGGTGGTGCGGTCTGCCCAACGTATCACCGGGGGCAAACTACGTGCCCTCCAGGACACTTACAGCACACGATGTCACAGGAAGGCCAAAAAGATCATCAAGGACAACAACCATCCGAGCCACTGCCTGTTCGTCCCACTACCATCCAGGAGACAAGGTCAGTATAGGTACATCAAAGCTGGGACAGAGAGACTGAAAAAACAGCTTCTATCTCAAGGCCATCAGACTGTTAAAAAACCATCACTAACACAGAGGCTACTGCCTACATACATACTCAAATCATTAGCCACTTTAATAAATGGTTCACTAGTCACTTTTAAAAAATGGCACTTTAATGTTTACATATCTTACATTACTCATGTAATATATATATATATGTATATACTTTATTTTACACCATCTATCGCATCTTGCCTATGCCTCTCGGCCATTGCTCATCCATATATTTATATGTACATATTCTGATTCCATCCCTTTACATTTGAGTGTATTAGGTAGTTGTGAATTTGTTAGATTACTGCACTGTCAAAACTAGAAACACAAGCATGTCGCTACACTTGCATTAACATCTGCTAACCATGTTTATGTGACCAAGAACATTTGATTTGATTTTTGAAGTGTGCAAAGCTGTCATCAAGGCAAAGGGAGGCTACTTTGAAAACACTTTTTTGGTTACTACATTATTCCATATGTGTTATATATACATATAACACCCACAGTCTCCCTCACATGTATCCAAAATAACTTAATTGACACGCATTAGGGCACTGAAGCCTCTCCCTTCAGGCCTGAGATTCCTGTGGAGAATTTAAAAGCAAATATGTTACGAACATGGTATGAAATATAGGCCTACTGATTAACAGATCACTTCTGTAAATAACATACATGTTACATGTGAAAGAGTAGGTCATATGGAATGGCAAATAAAAGCATATATTATCAACAAGTGGAAGATGTGTGTGTGTGTGAGAGAGAGAGAGAGAGAGAGAGAGAGAGAGAGAGAGAGAGAGAGAGAGAGAGAGAGAGAGAGAGAGAGAGAGAGAGAGAGAGAGAGAGAGAGAGAGAGAGAGAGAGAGAGAGAGAGGGGAGAGAGAGAGAGAGAGAGAGAGAGAGAGAGAGAGAGAGAGAGAGAGAGAGAGAGAGAGAGAGAGAGAGAGAGAGAGAGAGAGAGAGAGAGAGAGAGAGAGAGAGAGAGAGAGAGAGAGAGAGAGAGAGAGAGAGAGAGAGAGAGAGAGAGAGGAGAGAGAGAGAGAGAGAGAGAGAGAGAGAGAGAGAGAGAGAGAGAGAGAGAGAGAGAGAGAGAGAGAGAGAGAGAGAGAGAGAGAGAGAGAGAGAGAGAGAGAGAGAGAGAGAGAGAGAGAGAGAGAGAGAGAGAGAGAGAGAGAGAGAGAGAGAGAGAGAGAGAGAGAGAGAGAGAGAGAGAGAGAGAGAGAGAGAGAGAGAGAGAGAGAGAGAGAGAGAGAGAGAGAGAGAGAGAGAGAGAGAGAGAGAGAGAGAGAGAGAGAGAGAGAGAGAGAGAGAGAGAGAGAGAGAGAGAGAGAGAGAGAGAGAGAGAGAGAGAGAGAGAGAGAGAGAGAGAGAGAGAGGGAGAGAGAGAGAGAGAGAGAGAGAGAGAGAGAGAGAGAGAGAGAGAGAGAGAGAGAGAGAGAGAGAGAGAGAGAGAGAGAGAGAGATAGAGAGAGAGTGAGAGAGAGAGAGAGAGAGAGAGAGAGAGAGAGAGAGAGAGAGAGAGAGAGAGAGAGAGAGAGTGAGAGAGAGAGAGAGAGAGAGAGAGAGAGAGAGAGAGATGGAAACATGTACTGCATTGTTTTTATTTTGACAGGATTATTTATGCAGCATGTTGCTCCTGCCTCGACGGATTCACGGCTCAGAGGTCAGAGGTGACAGCTGACATGACGAGATGGGAAAACAGGATATTTCAGGGAGGAAAAATATGTCACAACATCATCTCATTGTGTATTGGCATTCTAGCCCATACGGCTCTGGTCAAAAGTAGTGCCCTATGAAAAGAATGGGGGACCTGCTCTGATTTGGGGGCCCAGGCTTACCTTCTCACAAAACAAAAGTCTTTGAATGATGCAGAGGTTGTTGATTCCGCTCGCCCCAAGTCTTTAGTGTCACACTCCTGATGGAAACACAATTACACAAGAGCTTACGTTAACATAAAACACTCGCGGCACACTGCTGTGGGGGGAAGGAGATGGAAAAGCACCAATAGACCATAACCCAGTGGTCACCAACTCTGGCCCAGGACTAGAGGGGGTGGGTCTATGTTGTAGTTCCAGACACATTTTAACAGAACAGACTACACGTGCGCTATTAAGGCTGGGCTAGAGTAAAATCCTGCACTCCCTACTTTACCATAGATCAGGGGTGACTATAACTACTGCTATATCCCACTGATAAAAGCATAATCTCTATCTGTCACAAGGTGTCATTAAAAACCAATGATATGATAAAGTAGACAGTGGCGGTGAATGATCATTACCCCATTACCCCACACATTCAGGCATAACCTAGAATGTATTGTCTGACTAGAACATGTTGTAATCTGGGGACAGCGGAAACCAGATGATTTCCCCAAATCTCTGAAGATTAAAGAGATTACCGGCCTCCCAAATGGCACCCTATTCACTATATAGGCAACTAGTGCATGATTGACTAGAACCCTATGGCCCCTGTTAAAGCAATGTGCACTATAACAGGGCAAATTTGGAATGCTGCCGGGGATAACTGCTGCATTCATATGATACCCCTCCCTCACGATAACAGCTGTTATTCCCACTACTTCCAAGACGAGTCGCACTTATTCACTGATACCAGACCCTAGTCATCCAACCATCCCACATCCAGCTGCCATGCTGTCATTCTGCCAAAACCACATTGGGTTCTCAAAACGATTTTGAGGTACATTGATCTAATAATTTGTCATTTAGAAAATATATATATCACAGGTGGTTGGTGGCACCTTAATTGGGGGGGGGGGACAGGCTCATGGTAATGGCTGGAGCGGAACAGGTGGAATGGTATCAAATACATCAAACACATGGTTTCCATGGTCTCCAGGTGTTTGATGCCATTCCATTAGCGTGGTTCCAGACATTATTATGAGCCGTCCTCCACTCAGCAGCCTCCACTGAACTATATATATGTTGATCTGTTTTTAGTTTAAGTAGTATCCCCAACCGCCCACCCTAATGGGGCAAACTGCCCCCAGGGCAATCAATGATACTTATTATTAGCATTTTTCCAAATGATCTATAAGTAACTTCTTTGAGTTACACAATAGATTTTGAGATACTTTAGGATGATTTGTAAAGGAAGGGCTAAAATAAAAGAGGGGCAGTACATCAAAACCTCATCATAGTGAGGATATTAATCATGAGCAACGTAATTTGGTTCCGATATTTGACTCATTTAATTGAAATAAGATACCTAGACTTTAACTTTTAAGGTTCAATGACTCTGAAATTCCAAAATAAAACATATAAAATAGATTTTTAACGCACTAATCTTCAGGGACCATTTTGCCCCATAGAGTGCCCCCCCCCGACAAAACACCCCCTTTCTTAAGTTTATGTTTTTATTGAATAATAATAAAGAAAATAACAGATTCATTCTAATTTCCCTTCAACATGCGTTTGCTTAAGGATAGCCAGTGTGCACATACTGTATCTAAATATTACCAAAAGTTGCCTTTTTATGTCAGAATATAGACATTTCTCTTAAGGTGGACGTTACCCTGTGACATAACATAAGCATGCTGCATTCATGAATCCGCTGTTCATCCATATGATAGGAGAAAGAAAGACCATAGCCTTTCCTAACTTTGGATCCATCATTTAATGCATATGATTACATTAATTACAAATCAATTGATTACTAAGCAATTAGTATTAAAATAGGGTATGCATGCCATTTCTATTCCATTTCATACTGTGCAGTAAACATGAACTACAAATTAACTTTTACCACTGTATAGCCTAATCATGTTTTCTCTTTAATTGTGTTCAATATTAAATGTTGATATTGTCATGTTTCTAGGCCTACTTTAGCAATGTATTCAATTCAAATTGCGAGAGAGTGAGAGACAGAGAGAGAGTGAGAGACAGAGAGTGAGAGAGAGAGAGCGAGAGAGCTAGAGAGAGAGTGAGAGAGCGAGAGAGAGAGAGAAAGAGAGAGCGAGAGAGCTAGAGAGAGAGTGAGAGACAGAGAGAGAGAGAGTGGGGGCAATACTGGTGATGCTGGTGTGGGGTTAGACAGGATAGCCTAGCCTACTACGAGGGGGAGAGGGTTTGTAGGAGGGGCTTAAACTTATACATCTCTTATATTGAAAGTTCGAGCCAGTGGCTGGAATAATTTGTATTTTATCCTGAAACTGAACATTAGCGGCTGTAACCATCCACCTCTCGCACCTGGCAATACACCTGCCTGTTGTTACCGTCAACACCCGCACGAGACCTCCGGGCTTCACTAACGGTAAGAGGGAAAAAATTCCACCGGCCGGCAGCCTAGATATTTGGAGCACGTTGTCGGCTGTGAACATAGTCTAGCCTATCGATCACTTACGATAACGGTATCCATCTATGATCGATCATTATGATTTCGTAATATTTTTTAAATAATATTCTAACGAATATTTTTTTTCTCACTTCTAAATACTGTTTTCATAGAAGGCAACGTAGCCTATAGCCTACGTGTGGTCGCGTTTTTCTGCATAACCTTCAGTCTCTGTACCAAGCCTTTTCTCATATTAGGAACCGATTATCCCACCATCATATTCTTATCCGCCATTTTGTGTCCAATTTAAGGAATTTATAAGAGACTGAGTAACGGGATGGTAAAGCTAACACAATGATTATATAGTCTAATGAAACGGATTCATCCTCCACATTTGTAGCCTTATGTAGGTTTGCTATTCTACTGTATAGCATTATGACATTGTGTGTCTGTCTGTGTTCTAGGTCTATATGCAATGCATAGGGATGAATGATGCCGGTAGCCCATATGATTGAATATCGATATGATCAAAGATTCATCCAATCACCGTTGAGGATGCAATGCTGTACCTGACAGCGCCTCAGACTAATTTAACAAATGCATAGTCTGAAACGAAAAAGAAAACACACATATGTTTATCAGATATCACCTTGCGGCATCACTTTTGTGGTATTTGTTTCTTCTTAAATCGAATGATAGCTATGCAGTCAATATGGAACGCTGAAAGCCCCGGCTAAAGCAGTCCCATACGGACAGATGGGGGCGGGCAGAATAGGGGGATATAACGGACCAGAGTTGCCAAGTTATGATGAATAATTCCTTTATCCACAACATTGATTCGAAGTATTCCTTACATTTCGGGTGCGTACATGTGTTCTATGAAAACGTATGTGCGCAATGCCATGGCAGCGGTAAGGGAGCCTCTGAGCGGTGCGCCCGCCTCCAGTGTGTCTGCATACAGCATGTGCTTGGGTAGAAGAGTCGTGACAACTACAATTGTGAGGTTCTCTATACGCTGGTGCACGTGTGGTGCCATTTACGTAGGTCCCTAGGTAGGCCTATAAGCTTAGGCTATTTCTCAGAAATGAGCTATAACAGCAATTCCTGTAATTCTATGTATACATTTACCTGCACATTGTATGCATGCATTATGGACAATGGCTATTTTCTAGCCTATGGCGGGTTTTATTTCTCCACATTCCATTGGGGTTGAGATACTCGGTCACGGACAGCACGAGGAGGTGAGTGAGACTTATTTCTTATATCCAACCTGCCCATACTGTGCGCGTGCCAGAGAGCGCGTGTGCGTGCGCTCGCGTGTCTGCTCCTTCCCTCGGCCTGCTTTGTGATCTGATTCCACTTGACAGTTTGGAATTCGGGAATGAAAGAGGGGAGACGTGACTGTGTACTCATGATTAGACGCATCAAGGGACAGTTGGAAGATGAGAGCAGATTCGGAGCATCAACTGCCCAACATTTTTATAGATAGACACGTTTCTCTTTCATCCCACTCTGTCATTCTCTCTCTCTCCAGGCCCTCTTGCTCTCACTCCACCTCTCTCCCTTTACTCTTATGCATTCTCTCACTTTCGCTCTCTCTCTATCTCACCCCTCTCTATCTCCCCCTCTCTCTATATTTCCAACCGCTCTCTCTCTATCTCTATCTCCCCCTCTCTCTCCCTCTCTCTCTATCTTCCCCCCTCTCTATCTCCCACCCGCTTTCCAACTATCTCCCCCCTCTCTCTATCTCCCACCTTCTTTCCCTCTATCCCCTCCTCTATATATCCCCCCTCTCTCTCGCTTTCACTCGTTCTGTTTCTATCTCTCTTTTCCTCTCACTTTTATTGTATATATCTATCTCTCTATCTGTCTCTGTTGTCTGTCTTTCTCTCTCCTCCAACGCTGTCTCAGTCAAACAAACACATTGTAGCATCATCCATCCTTCCATCCCTCTGCACCTTGCACATTTACAAGTTTCTAGCAAGTTTCTTATATGCTAGCATCCTTCCATCTGTCTATAAAAATATAGCAAAGCAGCTTTTAACAGAGGCTCCGTAACAAGTAGCCTGATAGACTCAGAGTAAGTAAGCTGTTTGGGACATTAGCCTAAAGCATTTTCAAAGAGCATGCCCTAGG
>NC_092155.1:13247175-13314675 GCF_045791955.1 Oncorhynchus clarkii lewisi
AGAGAGATAGAGAGAGAGAGAGATAGAGAGAAAGAGGTGGAGAGATAGAGACAACGAGAGAGAGATAGATAGAGAGGTAAAGAGATAGAGATAGATAGAGAGAGAGATAGAGACAGCGAGAGTCAGAGAGATAGAGAGATATATAGATAGAGAGAGAGAGATAACTACAGATGGGGTGATAGAAAAATACAGTAAAAATAGTTAGAAAGAGAGTGAGATTTACTGCACTCGTGTTTGATGATGATGCCCTCAAAAAGCTCTTAAACTAGGCCACATATTGATGACAGTTAAATGCGATGTCCCATAACGTGTGTGATATTCTCTAGCGGAGAAATGATCTAACTCCGACTGATTAACCATTATACGAATGAGAGCTCCGGGTACAAGCTGCCAAAAGAACAGATCTAGGATCAGTGCACCATCCCCCAATACTAACCGTAACCATTAGAAGGGGGAAGCCAAAACTGATCTCAGATCAGCAGCTATAGGAGTGAAATACTGTACAGGTGAAATCAAGAGGACAAGTGTATAAATATGTCATGGGATTTTACCACAGAGAGTTATGTAAACACACAAGCATGAACACATGGACTAGATATGGAGGTAGTGAGGGAGGGAGGGAGGGAGGGTGGGAAGGAGGAAGAAAGAGATGGAGGGAGGTAGAGAGGGCAGAAGGAGAAAGAGAGAGAGAAGGTGGGAAGAATGGAGGGAGGGGAGGAGGGAGAAAGAGATAGAGAGAGAGGGTGGGAGAGAGAGAGAGGGGGAAGGAAGGAGGGAGGGAGGGAGGTAGAGAGGGAGGAGGGAGAAAGAGTGAGAGTGAGAGAGACAGGGGGGGGCACTGCAGCAAACGAGGAAGAGAGATTTATTTAAATACCAGATTCTTCAGTGTAGCCTAATTCAGGAATCAGGACTGATATGGAAATTCACTGTAATCTCCTTTTAGATCATGTTGATTGGTCCGTCCTGTTTACATGAGAAGAGAGAGAATTGTCTAATGAATTTATTTCAGTTGGCTGATTTCCTTCTGTGAACTGTCACTCAGGAAAATCTTTGAAATTGTTGCATGTTGCATTTATATTTCTGTTCAGTGTAATAGGTTCAAAAAAGATTAAAGAACATTTCATGGGGACTGTGAGGAGACACACACAGACACAGTACAATTATTATTATTATTAGCGTTGTATTTTTAATGTGTGTGACTGTCCTTGTCTATCGCTGCTGCTTCGGAAAAATCGAATGGGGATCCGAATAAACCAAACACTCACGTGTCTTCACTAACATTTTCAAACTGTCCCTGACCAAGTCTGTAATACCAACATGTTTGAAGCAGCCCAAGAATGCCATGGTAACCTGCCTAATGACTATCACCCCGTAGCACTCACATCTGTAGCCATTAAACGTTTTGAAAGGCTGGTCATGGCTCACATCAACACCATCATCCCAGACACCTTGGATCCACTTCAATTCACATATCGCTCCAATAGATCCACAGATGACGCAATCTCTTTTGCACTCCAACCTGCCCTTTCCCATCTGGACAAAAGGAACACCTAGGTGAGAATGCTGTTAATTGAGTTCAGCTTTCAACACCAGAGTGACCTCCAAGCTCATCACTAAGTTCAGGGCCCTGGGACTGAACACCTGCAACTAGGTCCTGGACTTCCAGATGTGACGCACCAAGGTGGTGAAGGTAGGCAACAACACATCCGCCACGCTGACCCTCAACATGGGGGCCCCTCAGGGATATGGCTTAATCCCCTCCTGTACTCCCTGTTCACTCACGACTGGTATGGTTGGGGCTGTTACAGTGTCCGTATTACAGCCACTCTGGCGGTCACGAGTCATGAAGGCAGTCAAATTCCATGTGAATGTTTAGTCACGGTAACTAGGCTTCTCCAAACTCTGATGCTGCTGCTGGTCATTAGTAGCCTACCAAACTTGCTAACTGCCTGGTACCATCAATGCAAATGTGATGGGAAATCTAATCGAACACTTCATGAAAGCCCATGAGCTCATGTTGCTCAAAATGTCTATAGGCTATGCAATTGCGTGAGAAAACAGAGTGATGGCCTCTATTAAAAAAAGGAGGATCCCATCAGCTTTCTATAGGCTAGGCCTACCATATTTATTTATCAACTTTCCTAATATTAAGCACATTTCTTCTCTTTACAACAGGAGTATAGCCTACCTGTCTGGCATGAAAATGAAACACAGGAAACAGCGTCCTCCATTCGCTATTTAAGTGCAGAGATTACATTTTTCCACCCCCTGCCCCTGTTTCGAGACAGGTGCATGATAATGGTCCGTTCTAAATAAAAACACGTTTAACACATATTATTTAGTACATGTAAAGACAAAATTAAATCAAGAATAGTCTGATGGGTGGGTGACAATATCAGCCTATCGGTTGTGAATCATGCCCAGCTTTTGTGCAGTAAGGCAAGAAAGAGCACATGCCTTTTCTTTGTGACTTTTTCAAATCATAGTCGCAGTAGTCATAGGCCTATACACGTTAGATCAGTGGTCAGATGTAACCCGCACCTGTGTACAGTGCGTTCGGAAAGTATTCAGACCCCTTCCCTTGTCCCACATTTTGTTACATAACAGCCTTATTCTAAAAATGGATTAAATGAGTTTGTTTCCTCATCAATCTACACACAATACACTGTCGTGCCTTTACTATCATTCAATTGAGACTTGTAGTTTTTATCAAAGATTCTCTGTAATAAGTTATTACGCGGTCAACTGATTAATCATGTAACTAATTAACTAGGAAGTCGGGGCACCAAGGAAAAATATTCAGATTACAAAGTTATCATTTCCTAAAATAACTTTTCAGATATTTTATCTGATCAATTAGTCTTCGAATTAATGAATTATTTACTTTACCTCACGTTAGTCTCATTCCAATACGTCGTAAATTGTTGGTTATCTGCACGAACCCCGTCTTCACTATGAGTCATCCATACATCAATTGTCTTAAATCATTTATTTATTACTAACTAAGTAATTCACAGAAATTAATAAACAAACAGTAAATATGGTTACAAGAAATGATAGGGGAATGTGCTCTAGTGGGTTAAACCGGCATGGCGGCTTGTTAGACAAAAGGGGAGGTGGGGGTCGACTAAGAAGTCACTACAAAGTGATAATTACAACAATTGAAATGCTAATCCTTTGCACATGAACGCTCACTCATTCGGGAACAATTGCAATCAATATATATATTTACGCTCAGTGTGTCTTCTTGATAGCTGGTGAAAAGTTTGTTTCTTTAGTAGAATTGTCCATTTCTCTCCCTCTCTCTCTCAGTTGTGGTTAGAGGGGATAGTTCAGAGTGAAATTAATTTGTTTCGTTACAGAATGGATGTTTCGGCGGTTGTCGTTCTTCACGTTCAATGATACCGAATTCCTAGCTGCAGACTAGTAATTAATATCAAAGACTTGTTCTTATTCTGTCGGTATCGATAGTCTAAGAGTTTAACCACGTGGTATGGTTAAAATATTCAAGGGTTTACAACCTTTGTCCCCTCCTAATGGAAAAAACATGGTCTGGTGATAATTTCTCAAAGTTGGGTTTTATTCGGAATTGCTGAAAAGGGCCGTCCCAGGACGCCTGACCCTAACTGGGCTCAGGGGCGGTCCTCTGATTTAGTTAACTCCAATTCCCTTTTTGAGTTTTCCTTCATTAAACAGTCCAAAATCGCATTGTAAAATTGTATAAACAGTATCATACTCACTCATTCATCTTATACAACAATTAGATGTAAACCTCATATCTGAGGCTATTATATAAACAGCGTTATGGTAATGTGGACACATCGTCTCCCATGAGCTTCCCCAAGTTGTAACAAACGGACCAGTTCGTAGCT
Organism: Oncorhynchus clarkii lewisi; assembly: GCF_045791955.1. NCBI lineage: Eukaryota > Metazoa > Chordata > Actinopteri > Salmoniformes > Salmonidae > Oncorhynchus > Oncorhynchus clarkii. Next base: position 13,251,048 of record NC_092155.1, read on the forward strand.
GGATTCTTCACCGATCTTCTATACTTTCTCCGGAACATGAAATTTGTTCAGACCTCGAGTTCTGTGAGGTGGAAGAAATTCCCCTGTTCTCTATGAAAATTTACTCTCTCTATACTGTGTGTCCATGAGGAGATCCTCGGGAATTTACGACGTCTCTCTGACCACAGCAGCCTAGTTGAAGGAGGAAAGGGGAGGCAGGGATAGGGGGATGGGGCTCGCCACACCCAAAGAGGGCAACGTCATGACAACACCATAATGACAAAGTGAAAATAGCTTTTTTTTAAATGTAGCAGTATATATAAAAAAACAGACCCTTTGCTATGAGACTTGAAATTGAGCTCAGGTGCATCCTGTTTCCATTGATCATCCTTGAGATGTTTCTACAAATTGATTGTAATCCACCTGTGATAAATTCAATTGATTTGACATCATTTGGAAAGGCACACATCTGTCTATATAAGGTCTCAAAGTTAACAGTGCATTTCAGAGCAAAAACCAAGCCAATTGGTCGAAGGATATGCCCGTAGAGCTCCTATACAGGATTGTATCATGCACAGATGAGGAAGGGGAAGGGTACCAAAAAATGTCTGAAGATCACCAAGAGCACAGTGGCCTCCATCATTCTTAAATGGAAGAAGTTTGGAACCACCAAGACTCTTCCTAGAGCTGGCCGCCCGGCCAAACTGATCAATCGGGGGTGAAGGTCAGGGAGGTGACCAAGAACCCAATTGTCACTCTGACAGAGCTCCAGAGTTCCTCTGTGGAAATGGAAGAACCTTCTAGAAGGACAACCATCTCTGCCATCTCCACCAATCAGGCCAGCCGGAAGCCACTCCTCAGTAAAAGGCACATGACAGCCCACTTGGAGTTTGCCAAAAGGTACCTAAAGGACTCTCGGACCATGAGAAACAAGATTCTTTGGTCTGATGAAACCAAGATTGAACACTTTGGACTGAATGCCAAGCGTCACGACTGGAGGAAACCTGGCACCATCCCTACGGTGAAGCATGGTGGTGGCAGCAACATGCTGTGGGGATGTTTTTCAGTGGCAGGGACTATAAGACTAGTCAGGATGGAGAAAAAGCTGAATGGAGCAAAGTACAAAGAGATCCTTGATGAACACTTGCTCCAAAGCACTCAGAACCTCAGAATGGGGAGAAGGTTCACCTTCCAACAGGACAATGACCCTAAGCACACAGCCAAGACAACTCAGTAGTGGCTTCGAGACAAGTCTCTGAATGTCCTTGAGTGGCCCAGCCAGAGCCCAGACTTGAACCTGATTGAACATCTCTGGAGAGACCTGAAAATAGCTGTGCAGCGACGCGCCCCATCCAAACTGACAGAGATTGAGAGGATCTGCAGAGAATAATCGGAGAAACTCCCAAAATACAGATGTGCCAAGCTTATAGCGTCATACCCAAGAAGACTTGAGGCTGTGATCGCTGCCAAAGGTGCTTCAAGAAAGTACTGAGTAAAGGGTCTGAAAACGTATGTAAATGTGATATTTCTATTTTTTATTTATACATTTGCAAAAATGTCTGATAACCTGTTTTGCTTTGTTATTATGGGGTATTGTGTGTATATTGATCAGGGAAAAAAACAATTTAATACATTTTAGAATAAGGCTGTAACGTAACAAAATGTGGAAAAAGTCAAGGGTTCTGAATAGTTTCCGAATGCACTGTACCACAGAGAGTTTTGTTTTGATAAGGTTTGTATCACAACTAAAGTGGCCAAATAACTTCTAGAAATGAAGCATATTAATCCACTTTACAACCGGTGTAGACCCTAACTGGCATAAGCAGCGTGTGAGTTTGGGGAAGATCATTTTCACCATAAAAATGCACCATTATAATAATGCATTACATGCATAATCGCATTTGTGGTCATTTTTGAGAATGGCGGTTTCCTGCTAATTGATTGCATTTAGGAACATTCGCGCTTATAGCCTACTGCCTTGTGCGCATCGCTGCGCTTATAATGTGAAGAAAGAGCCCAATAAACTCAGCAAGAAAAGAAATGTCCTCTCACTGTCAACTGCGTTTATTTTCAGCAAACTTAACATGTGTAAATATTTGAATGAACATAACAAGATTCAACAACTGAGACATAAACTGAACAAGTTTCACAGACTAACAGAAATTGAATAATGTGTCCCTGAACAAAGGGGGCGGGGTGGTCAAAATCAAAAGTAGCAGTCAGTATCTGGTGTGGCCACCAGCTGCATTAAGTACTGCAGTGCATCTCCTCCTCATGGACTGCACCAGATTTGCCAGTTCTGGCTGTGAGATGTTACCCCACTCTTCCACCAAGGCACCTGCAAGTTCCCGGACATTTCTGGGGGGAATGGCCCTACCCCTCACCCTCCGATCCAACAGGTCCCAGACGTACTCAATGTGATTGATTTCCGGGCTCTTCGCTGGCCATGGCAGAACTCTGACATTCCTGTCTTTCAGGAAATCACACACAGAGCGAGCAGTATGGCTGGTGGCATTGTCATGCTGGAGGGTCATGTCAGGATGAGCCTGCAGGAAGGGTACCACATGAGGGAGGAGGATGTCTTCCCTGTAACGCACAGCGTTGAAATTGCCTGCAATAACAACAAGCTTAGTCCGATGATGCTGTGACACACCACCCCAGACCATGATGGACCCTCCACCTCCAAATCGATCCCGCTCCAGAGTAAGGCCCCAGTGTTACACTCATTCCTTTGACGTTAAACGTGAATCTGACCATCACCCCTGGTGAGACAAAACCGCAACTCGTCAGTGAAGAGCACTTTTTGCCAGTCCTATATGGTCCAGCGACGGTGGGTTTGTGCCCATAGGTGACGTTGATGTCTGGTGAGGACCTGCCTTACAACAGGACTACAAGCCGTCAGTCCAGCCTCTCTCAGCCTATTGCAGACAGTCTGAGCACTGACGGAGAGATTGTGCATTCCTGGTGTAACTCGGGCAGTTGTTGTTGCCATCCTGTACCTGTCCCGCAGGTGTGATGTTCGGATGTACCGATCCTGTGCAGGTTTTGTTACACGTGGTCTGCCACTGCGAGGATGATCAGCTGTCCGTCCTGTCTCCCTGTAGTGCTGTCTTAGGGTAGGCAACAACATCTCCTCCCCGCTGATCCTCAACACTGGGGCCCCACAAGGGTGCGTTCTGAGCCCTCTCCTGTACTCCCTGTTCACCCACGACTGCGTGGCCACGCACGCCTCCAACTCAATCATCAAGTTTGCGGACGACACAACAGTGGTAGGCTTGATTACCAACAACGACGAGACGGCCTACAGGGAGGAGGTGAGGGCCCTCGGAGTGTGGTGTCAGGAAAATAACCTCACACTCAACGTCAACAAAACTAAGGAGATGATTGTGGACTTCAGGAAACAGCAGAGGGAACACCCCCCTATCCACATCGATGGAACAGTAGTGGAGAGGGTAGCAAGTTTTAAGTTCCTCGGCATACACATCACAGACAAACTGAATTGGTCCACTCACACAGACAGCATCGTGAAGAAGGCGCAGCAGCGCCTCTTCAACCTCAGGAGGCTGAAGAAATTTGGCTTGTCACCAAAAGCACTCACAAACTTCTACAGATGCACAATCGAGAGCATCCTGGCGGGCTGTATCACCGCCTGGTATGGCAACTGCACCGCCCTCAACCGTAAGGCTCTCCAGAGGGTAGTGAGGTCTGCACAACGCATCACTGGGGGCAAACTACCTGCCCTCCAGGACACCTACACCACCCGATGTCACAGGAAGGCCATAAAGATCATCAAGGACATCAACCACCCGAGCCACTGCCTGTTCACCCCGCTATCATCCAGAAGGCGAGGTCAGTACAGGTGCATCAAAGCTGGGACCGAGAGACTGAAAAACAGCTTCTATCTCAAGGCCATCAGACTGTTAAACAGCCACCACTAACACTGAGTGGCTGCTGCCAACACACTGACACTGACTCAACTCCAGCCACTTTAATAATGGGAATTGATGGGAAATTATGTAAATATATCACTAGCCACTTTAAACAATGCTACCTTATATAATGTTACTTACCCTACATTATTCATCTCATATGCATACGTATATACTGTACTCTATATCATTGACTGTATCCTTATGTAATACATGTATCACTAGCCACTTTAAACTATGCCACTTTGTTTACATACTCATCTCATTTGTACATACTGTACTCGATACCATCTACTGTATCTTGCCTATGCTGCTCTGTACCATCACTCATTCATATATCCTTATGTACATATTCTTTATCCCCTTACACTGTGTACAAGACAGTAGTTTTGGAATTGTTAGTTAGATTACTTGTTATTACTGCATTGTCGGAACACTCGCATTAACATCTGCTAACCATGTGTATGTGACAAATAAAATTTGATTTGATTTGATTTGATCTCACAGTACGGACATTGAAATGTATTGCCCTGGCCATATCTGCAGTCCTCATGCCTCCTTGCAGCACGCATAAGGCACGATCACGCAGATGAGCAGGGACCCTGGACTTCTTTCTTTTGGTGTTTTTCAGAGATAGTTGAAAGGCCTCTCTAGTTTTCATAACTGTGACCTTAGTTGCCTACCGTCTGTAAGCTGTTAGTGCCTTAATGACCGTTCCAAAGGTGCGTGTTCATTCATTGTTTATGGTTCATTGAACAAGCATGAGAATGAAGATCTGTGAAGTTATTTGGATTTTTACAAATTGTCTTTGAAAGACAAGGTCCTGAAAAAGGGACGTTTCATTTTTTGCTGAGTTTAGTTTATCAACATTTTAAGCTAAACATTCTGATCTGTTGCATCAGCCTGTTTTTTTATGCTAGTGGTTGTATTCATTTGAGATCTATCGCATCCCACAACTGTCCCAGACTATGGTTGGAATGTTTATTTCTCGCACAGAAGGACAAGTTGACCACTAGAATAGGTCTTTTTTTAGAATAGGTCTTTTTACTATGGGGGATAGTAGATTGACGTAGGCTAGAACTTTTGCTGTTCATTAGGCTCATCTTGTTGGCTGACGAAAAGTAAATATGGACAGTTCTTCCAACATCTTCAATATGCACCTCAGAATTCAATAAGGTCCAAGATGTGTCTGTCTTCATTTGTAGCCTGTGAGAAGGACCCGATTACATGATGGGCATTGGCTAATAAGAATTTAGATATCTGAGAAAGCCATGTGAGTGAGAGGTGATTCTGAGCAGGCAGCCGGGAGAAGGGAATTATAATGATTATATTTTGCCACTAGCAATGGCCACTAGCCGCGAAAGGCATTTATTTTTTTAGGGGCATTACAGCCACACTAAGGGGATGCTGCCGTGAAATTCTAGGCATTATCAAGTGCTTCTCAAATTGTGAATGAGAGACTGATGAAGTGTGTGTAGCCTACGTAAGAAACAATGTCTTTCATGTGACTTTTTTCATATCATCATTAGAGTCGCATCATGCAGCCTTAGAATGTATTAAAAATCAAAACATATAGCCCAACATTTGTATCACATCAAAAGTTGCATAAATAACTCTAAATGAAGCATTTAGCAGGACCAGTTTCTTTGTTAACCGCTCAACACAGAATAGCCCCATGTGCGCACACTATTATTTGGAGAAAATATCCTTGCTATTTTATTCAGTCAATTGTATTATTTATACTATAAATAATATAAAATAATGCCACAGAATTCTAAGGAAATTTTGTCTGAACTAGTGTAGCCCACAGCCATATGGCATAGCCAGATCAGGACCTAACATAAGGACAACTCAGTGTATGCTATTCTGTTCTTCTGAAATAGACTACATTTTCTTCATATCATGTTTCTTTAGCCATGTTCCAAAGGTTTGCATCAGCGGCTTGTAGGCTATGCGTAGAAACCTAGAGATGCTAAATGTGTTTATGTTAATTAATGGTAAATTATTGTGAGATGGAAGTTAATTGCTTGACAATCACCGGCTGACCAAATTTCATGACTGCCACAGCCCTCGGTTTTACAACTGCTTGGCATCCGACTGCAAAGCGATACAGAGGGTAGTGCGGACGGCCAAGGACATCACTGGGGCCAAGCTCCCTGCCATCCAGGACCTCTATACCAGACGGTGTCAGAGAAAGGCTCTAAAACTTGTCAAATATTCCAGCTACCCAAGTCCCTTGGACCCAAGTCCGTCCGTTCCTTCCAGTTCTCTGCTGCCAATGATTGGAATGAACTGCAACATTCACTGAAGCTGGACACTCATATTTCCCTCACTAGCTTTAATAGCTTTAAGCACCAGCTGTCAGAGCAGCTCACAGATCACTGCACCTGTACATAGCCAATCTGTAAACAGCCCATCCAACTACCTCATCCCCATACTGTATTTATTTATTTATCTTGCTCCTTTCCACCCCAGTATCTCTACTTGCACATTCATCTTCTGCACATCTACCATTCCAGTGTTTAAATGCTATATTGTAATTACTTCGCCACCATGGCCTATTTATTGCCTTAACTCCCTTATTTTACCTAATTTGCACTCACTGTATATAGACTTTTTGTTTTATTTCTTAAAACGGTATTATTGACTGTATGATTGTTTACTCCTCACTCCATGTGTAACTTTGGCTGCCTAGAAGGCCAGCATCCCGGAGTCGCCTCTTCAATGTTGACGTTGAGACTGGTGTTTTGCGAGTACTATTTAATGAAGCTGCCAGTTGAGGACTTGTGAAGCATCTGTTTCTCAAACTAGACACTCTAATGTACTTGTCCTCTTGCTCAGTTGTGCACCGGGGCCTCCCACTCCTCTTTCTATTCTGGTTAGAGCCAGTTTGCGCTGTTCTGTGAAGGGAGTAGTACACAGCGTTGTACGAAATCTTCAGTTTCTTGGCAATTTCTCGCATTGAATAGCCTTCATTTCTCAGAACAAGAATAGACTGAAGAGTTTCAGAAGAAAGTTCTTTGTTTCTAGCCATTTTGAGCCTGTAATCGAACCCACAAATGCTGATTCTCCAGATACTCAACTAGTCTAAAGATGGCCAGATTTATTGCTTCTTTAATCAGTACAACAGTTTTCAGCTGTGCTAACATTATTGCAAAAGGAGTTTCTAATGATCAATTAGCTTTTTAAAATGATAAACTTGGATTAGCTAACACAACATGCCATTGGAACACAGGAGTGATGGTTGCTGATAATGGACCTCTGTACGTCTCTGTACATGTATGTAGATGTTCCATTAAAAATCAGCCGTTTCCAGCTACAAAAGTCATTTACAACATTAACAATGTCTACACTGTATTTCTGATCAATTTGATGTTATTTTAATGGACAATTTTTTTTTGCTTTTCTTTCAAAAACAATAACATTTCTAAGTGACCCCAAACTCTTGAACGGTAGTATATATCACACACTACTTTTGGCCAGAGCCTATGGGCCCTCAGAGCCTATGGGCCCTCAGAGCCTATGGGCCCTCAGAGCCTATGGGCCCTCAGAGCCTATGGGTCCTGGTCAAAAGTAGTGCACTAAATAGGGAATAATTGGGATGCAGACATCTATTTCAAACCTTGACACATCTGTCGCTTCAATTACGTAAAGGGATAACGTACAGTAGTGTTCTAATCTCTGTCAAGTCCTCTGTGTTTATTACAGGACAGTAGTGTGTGTGTGTGTGTGTGTGTGTGTGTGTGTGTGTGTGTGTGTGTGTGTGTGTGTACAGTGGATTCAGAAAGTATTCAGACCCTTTCCCTTCTTCCACATGTTGTTACATTACAGCCTTATTCTAAAATTGATTTTTTAAAAACATCAATGTACACACAATATCCCATAATAAATAAGCAAAAACAGGTTTTTAAAAATGTTTTCAAATGTATTAAAAATTAAAAAACTGAAAATAGTTGTGCTGTGACCATCCAACCTGACATAAACTCCCGGTCAAAAGTTTTAGAACACCTACTCATTCAAGGGTTTTTATTTCTTTTTTACTATTTTCTACATTGTAGAAGAATAGTGAAGACCTTAAAACTATGAAATAACACATATGGAATAATGTAGTAACCAAAAAAGTGTTACAAATCAAAATATAACATAACAAATCAAAATATATTTTATATTTAAGATTCTTCAAATAGCCACCCTTTGACTTGATGACAGCTGTGGCAGAAGAATCAGAATTAGTTAGGTAACATAGATAATTAAGATGTCTTACCTGCATAATATGCTTATATGATATGCTTGTAATTAAAATGTATCCATTCGGGCTCTGGTGTTGGCAGTTGCACTTCCTCCCTCAGTTGGGGCTCAGTCACCTGGGGCCCAGAGAGGGCAGAGGTCAGGCTTGTCTTTCACATGTCTCTGTTGCTATGCAGAATATCAGAAAGAGAAGAGGACAGGAGGGAACATTCTCTTCATATGTGAATGTGTCTTTACCTATTCTAAACCATGTGAATGTGTCTTTACCTATTCTAAACCATGTGAATGTGTCTTTACCTATTCTAAACCATGTGAATGTGTCTTTACCTATTCTAAACCATGTGAATGTGTTTTTACCTATTCTAAACCATGTGAATGTGTCTTTACCTATTCTAAACCATGTGAATGTGTCTTTACCTATTCTAAACCATGTGAATGTGTTTTTACCTATTCTAAACCATGTGAATGTGTCTTTACCTATTCTAAACCATGTGAATGTGTCTTTACCTATTCTAAACCATGTGAATGTGTCTTTACCTATTCTAAACCATGTGAATGTGTCTTTACCTATTCTAAACCATGTGAATGTGTCTTTACCTATTCTAAACCATGTGAATGTGTCTTTACCTATTCTAAACCATGTGAATGTGTTTTTACCTATTCTAAACCATGTGAATGTGTCTTTACCTATTCTAAACCATGTGAATGTGTCTTTACCTATTCTAAACCATGTGAATGTGTTTTTACCTATTCTAAACCATGTGAATGTGTCTCTACCTATTCATGAACCATGTGAATGTGTCTTTACCTATTCTAAACCATGTGAATGTGTCTTTACCTATTCTAAACCATGTGAATGTGTCTTTACCTATTCTAAACCATGTGAATGTGTTTTTACCTATTCTAAACCATGTGAATGTGTCTTTACCTATTCTAAACCATGTGAATGTGTCTTTACCTATTCTAAACCATGTGAATGTGTCTTTACCTATTCTAAACCATGTGAATGTGTCTTTACCTATTCTAAACCATGTGAATGTGTCTTTACCTATTCTAAACCATGTGAATGTGTCTTTACCTATTCTAAACCATGTGAATGTGTCTTTACCTATTCTAAACCATGTGAATGGATGGTGTGATTAATGGGGAACCAATTACTTGTCTCCACATTGTCTGTGTGCTTGTCACTCCCTCCTTTGGCCTTGGAGTAGATAATGTCTAAGAAAAGATGTGTGTGGTAGTGTCTGGAACCAGTGTATGTCATCTCTGATGTTGCACCTTTCCTTTCCTGGGGTAGTGTATGACCTAGAGGCTCACTCCCCTCAGTCAGCTTGTCCAGGTGTGTGTGGTTTTACTTGAGATGGGAGTATCTGTAGTTGACAATTGATTTATGCCTTAGAATGAATTGGTTTTTTTGTGCTATGAAGTACCAGGAACGAGATCGGAGCCTCATCTTAGGGGCCAGACTAAACAGTAAGTATAGTCTTCATAGCAAATGCTATCTGGCTACGGGAGACTCCTTTCTCATATATCAAGTTTTACCTTGTGACCCATTCCATACATCTGTTGTTTGTGATGAAGACTAAAAGGGCGTGTATTTTCTATAAAATATATTTGTGTTCTTCCTATGTCAGAGGCACTCGTCACAACACTTGGAAGTGTTGAGCCCACAAGCCTCATCATTATAGAAGCAATTGCTCTATGCTTTCCTTATGAATACATTTTAAATAAAGTAATATCCTGATTGGTGATTGACCTTGTGTCTCCTCATTACAGATTAGAATTTCCACGACACAGCTTTGAACACTCTTAGCATTTTCTCAACCAGCTTCATGAGGTAGTCACCTGGAATGCATTTCAATTAACAGGAGTGCCTTCTTAAAAGTTCATTTCTGGAATGTATTTCCTTAATGCATGTGAGCCATTCAGTTGTGTTGTGACCAGTCCATATCATGGCAAGAACATGTCAAATAAGCAAAGAGAAACGACAGTCCATCATTATTTTAAGACATGAAGGTCAGTCAATCCCGAACATTTCAAGATCTTTTAAAGTTTCTTCAAGTGCAGCCGCAAAAACCATCAAGCGATATAATGAAACTGACTCTCATGAGGACCGCCACAGGAATGGAAGACCCAGAGTTACGTCTGCTGCAGAGGATAAGTTCATTAGAGTTACCAGCCTCAGAAATTGCAGCCCAGACACATCTCAACATCAACTTTTCAGAGGAGGCTGTGTGAATCAAGCCAAATTTCTGCAAAGAAACCACTACTTAAGGACACCAATAAGAACACAAGCAATGGACATTAGACCGGTGGAAATTTGTCCTTTGGACTGTAGCCCGTGTCTTTGTCTTTGCCTCCACAATCCCCTGACCTCAACCAAATTGAGATGGTTTGGTATGAGTCGGACTGCAGAGTTAAGGTAAAGCAGCTAACAAGTGCTCATCATATGTTGGAACTCCTTCAAGACTGTTGGAAAAGCATTCCAGGTGAAGCTGGTTGAGAGAATGCCAAGAGTGTGCAAAGCTGTCATCAAGGCAAAGGGTGGCTATTTGAAGAATCTCAAATATAAAATATATTTTGATTTGTTGAACACTTTTTGGTTACTACATGATTCCATATGTGTTATTTCATTGTTTTGATGTCTTCACTATTATTCTACAATGTAGAAAATAGTAAAAATGAAGAAAAGTCCTTGAATGAGTTGGTGTTCTAAGACTTTTGACTGGTAGTGTAGCTTGAGAGGATCTGCAGAGAAGGTTGGGAGAAACTCCCCAAATACAGGTGTGTCAAGCTTGTGGCGTCATACCCAAGAAGACTTGATGCTGTAATCACTGCCAAAGTTGCTTCAACAAAATACTGAGTAAAGGGTCTGAATACTTATGTAAATGTGATATTTCAGTTTTTAATTTGTATACATTTGCAAAAATGATCGAAAAAACTGTTTTTTCTTTGTCATTGTATGTAGATTGATGAGGAAAAAAATACAATTGAATACATTTTAATGTAAGGCTGTAACGTAACATGTGGATAAAGTGAAGCGGTCTGAATACTTTGCGAATGCACTGTATATATATTTTTTATGTTTATCTTACATAATATAATGTAATAATGTAAAAGTATGCATTAAGGTGTTTGTAATAAAATAAACAAATGTAGATATTAATAAAAGCCTTTCTATAGCTTCCAACACATCTTTTTTTTTTTTTTTTACAATTGAGGAGTACCAAGATGGCTGCGCAGTGGATTCAATTCAGTCATCCTGGGTTTATACACATTGTTGACGGCACCATGTCTGTGCATGCCAGTTGATGGAAAAGTACCAGAGAGAAAGAGAGCGAGTGAGAGAGAGAGTTGGGGTCTGGTGGGGCGAGACAGTGTTTTCTCTGTTTCATGCAGGCGTCCGGCCTCTCCCTCCCTCCCTCCCTCCCTCCCTCCCTCCCTCCCTCCCTCCCTCCCTCTCTCTCTCTCTCTCTCTCTCCCCCTCCCTCCCTCCCCGCCCCTTCTCCAGACTCACATCTCCCATCGACAGATCATCAGAAATGTCCGGCCCTCCCTCCCTCCCCGCCCCTTCTCCAGACTCACATCTCCCATCGACAGATTATCAGAAATGTCTGGCCCTCCCTCCCTCCCCGCCCCTTCTCCAGACTCACATCTCCCATCGACAGATTATCAGAAATGTCCGGCCCTCCCTCCCTCCCCGCCCCTTCTCCAGACTCACATCTCCCATCGACAGATCATCAGAAATGTCCGGCCCTCCCTCCCTCCCCGCCCCTTCTCCAGACTCACATCTCCCATCGACAGATTATCAGAAATGTCTGGCCCTCCCTCCCTCCCTCCCCGCCCCTTCTCCAGACTCACATCTCCCATCGACAGATCATCAGAAATGTCCGGCCCTGCTTCACCGCGTCTGCTAGAAGCCTCATTCCCCCTGGGGCCAACTAACGCTGACTGTCCATGCATACATGGGGCTGAGAACACACAGACGGAGACAGAGACACACACATGGACAGAGATACACCCACACACACATACAAACAGTCTTTAACTGCCCAAGTTTCTCTGCACCTTTCTGGAATCACATTCCAACGACCTGAGCCCTCCGCTCCTCTCGCCCGTCTCGCCACGTTTTTTTCCCAAGCCTGGAGAAATGTGTTTGTTTTCCGAGCGAGACTGTGTTTTCTGAGGATTCCAAAGAGGTTACAAAAGGGATTAGGGGGGTAGGGGGTTGGTAGAGAGGAGTGGGAGGGGGACAGATGCCAGTCTCCTCATTCCGTGCCACATGCAAACTGGTGCCAAACTGGACAGGCAAAGTGGCCTGGCATCCTGACAATGACCAGACCAGAAACTACACTAGTGCTGTCTGTGTGGTTAGAGGTTGTGTTGTCTGTGTGGTTAGGGGTCCTGTTGTCTGTGTGGTTAGGGTTTGTGCTGTCTGTGTGGTTAGGGTTCGTGCCGTCTGTGTGGTTAGAGGTCCTGTTGTCTGTGTGGTTAGAGGTTGTGTTATCTGTGTGGTTAGGGTTCGTGCTGTCTGTGTGGTTAGGGTTCGTGCTGTCTGTGTGGTTAGGGTTCGTGCTGTCTGTGTGGTTAGGGTTCGTGCTGTCTGTGTGGTTAAGGGTCGTGTTGTCTGTGTTTTTCCTGACCAAGACCCACTGTGGTCAAAACACTAGGATGTGATAGTTAAAATGTATACATTCCTAGAGAGAAAATGTGCTATCTAGAACCCATAGGATAACCATTTGAACAACCCTTTTTGGTTCCAGGTAGAACCTTTTTGGTTCCTGGTAGAACCCTTTTGATTTCCATGTAGGATCCTTTCCGCAGAGGGTTCCACATGGAACCTATGTGGAAACAAAAATGATCTCCCTGGAACCAAAAATGGTTATCCTACGGGGACATCCGAAGAACCCTTTTAGGAACCCTTTTTTCTAAGAGTGTGATTGATGCCAGACTGGAGGTACAAGGACAGAGGACACACTGATTATTCATTGTTATACATTTTGCTTGGCTAGTTATAGCCTAATGTTAGCTAGCTAACATTGAACCCGTTTGGTTTGCTACCTGCAGATTCACGCAGGGTAGTAAGGTCATGAGTTGTGATTATGGTTAATTGTTTAGCTAGCTAGCTAGCTACATGTCTTAACAGAAGACTCCACTATGCAAGTATCCATTTCAATAGAATGTTACTATGACAACTGTTGATAGAAGTAGCTGGTAAATTCGCTTTGGCTATCTACTCCGATTTCCGACCCCGGGTAAGCAAAATTTTCAGATATTACAAGTTTAAAATTTTGACATGAAGTCTTTTCCTTTCAAGTTAAAGTGTACTGTTAGATAGCTAGCTAACGTTACGTGTATGATCTTATTACTTGTATCTCAGAGCTATTTGCTTGGCTAGTTAAAGTCGAATGTTAGCTAGCTAACTGTTAGCTAGCTAACATTGAACCTGGTGGTTAGCTACCCGTAGATTCATGCAGGGTAGTAACATCATGAGTTGGGATTATGGTTCATTGTTCAGCTAGCTAGCTACATGTCTTAACAAAAGACTCCACTATGCAAGTGTCCATTGTAATAGAATGTCACTGCGACAACTGTTAGCTAGTTAGCTTGGGATCTTGACTGCTGTTGTTATGACAGAATGCTCGCATCAACCCTTAAAGAGATTGGTTGAACTAAAGCTTAAGAGGGTGTGAACGATGCTGAATGGGGGTAGACAAAGAAGAGCTCTCCAGTAGATACCAAAACATTCAAAGGTCATTTTTTCAAAAGTGAGGTTACAAGTTCATCAACTTTCAAAGCAGAATTGCTTTCCCATTGTAGCTCTGTGTCTCTGCTTTTATCCAATGTAAAAAAACACAATTTCAAATTTTTATACAGTACATAAGACCAAATCAAGGCTCTGAGATACGAATAAATTCATTGTAAACGTAACATTAGCTAGTGAGCCAGTCAGCTAACATTAGCTCGCTAGCTAACAGTACACTTTAACTTTAAATGAAAATTACTTTGTCAAAATTAGAAACATGTAATATCTGAACATGTAGCTTGCTAGACTATTTTACCCGTATACATCATGGTTGGATGTTTCTCCCTGTCACAGATGCCATGGTTGCCCTTAGTTTGAAGATGTAATCCGGAGACAGGTGTTTTCTCTATCTCCTTAGCTATCATACTCAAATTCCACTGATTTCAAAACTCATTCCTCCAGAAAGTGGAGAGCAACACTTATGCTTTTTTTTTACACGATACATAAAATAAAAAAAGCTGCATTAGACAGGATTACCTAGATGTACTGACCAGCTCAACTAGACAGAAGCGTGCTATATAGCAGACCAATCTGAACTCATCTCTCGGCATGTCCAGCCCCCTCATTATCTCAGCCAATCTTGGTTAGCGGGAAGGTTGCTGACTTTTTCTGTGGCTAAACCAGCTAGGCTCGTAATTTAACACTTTTATTTGAATTTACAGATTGAATACAAGTTTGTTAGTTAGGCACATGAAAGTTCACATGTTCCAGAAGGCATTTATGCTAAAAAAAAAAAATATTAAAAAAAGATTGTGTTCAAATGGCTCTTGTCACCTGTGACATATGCCTAGTTTCCTGAAATGGGTGACATAATGTATTGATGACATTCAACACTATCAGCAGTGTATAATCAGTGTGTCCTCTGTCCTTGTACCTCCACATTATGCGGCAGGTAGTCTAGTGGTTAGAGCGTTGGACGAATCTCTGAGCTGCGAAGGTGAAAATCTGTTGTTCTGCCCCTGTACAAGGTAGTTTACCCACTGTTCCTAGGCTGTCATTGGAATAAGAATTTATTCTGACTTGCCTAGTTAAATAAAGGTCAAAAATAAAATCACTATCAACAGATATGAGAATAATCCATAACATTCAGTATAAAGTGACCATCAACCCACACCTGGAAATCATGAGTACAGATGTAGGATCTTAATTTCAGCCAGTTTGCTACAGCAGGAAAATCATTTTGCAGGAACAGAAAATGTTAATTATTATGCCTGCACGTACACAGGCAGTGTCACGTTCTGACCCTAGTTATTGTGTTAATTGTTTGTTTTAGTTGGTCAGGACGTGAGTTGGGTGGGCATTCTATGTTTTTTGTGTCTAGGTTGTTTTTCTGTGTTCGGCCTAGTATGGTTCTCAATCAGAGGCAAGTGTCATTAGTTGTCTCTGATTGAGAATCATACTTAGGTAGCCTGGGTTTCACTGTTGTTTGGTGGGTGGTTGTTTCTGTGTCTGTGTTTTACACCACGCGGTACTGTTTTCGCTTTTGGTTATTCACGTTACGTTTATTGTTTTGTCTGGAGTGTTCAGTTTATGTGTTTAATAAACAACCATGGACACTTACCACGTCGCATATTGGTCCTCCGATACTTCTCGCCTCTCCTCTTCAGACTAAGAGGAGGAAAACCATTACAGGCAGCCTAATTCAGATTTTGAGCTGGTCCGATTGGTCAAAATACCAATTAGTGGAAAAAGATCAGAATTGGGCTGCCTGTGTAAATGCCGTCTAAGTGGATTATAATTTATGGATAGTTTTGTAGGGGTTGATAGATTTTTTTGGAAGGGAAAATTACAAAAAATGACAAACTTCAGAACCTCAAATACACTACAGGTTTTACATTTCCTGCATTACAGATCTCCTGCATCAGGGTAATCAAATTAAGATCCTAGATTTGTAGGCATAAAGCGACAAATATATATACTCTTTGCCAGATTAATTGAATGAGATCATATTCTCATTTATACTCCTACTCTCTTTACCTTTATCTTTCTCTCTCTCCCCATCTCAATCTACTCTCTCCCTCATTCCTATCCTCTCTCTTCCCCATCTCTATCAATCTCTCTCCCTCTCAATCTACTCTCTCTCTCATTCCTATCCTCTCTCTACCACATCTCTATCAATCTCTCTCCCTCATTCCTATCCTCTCTCTTCCCCATCTCTATCGATCTCTCTCCCTCATTCCTATCCTCTCTCTACCCCATCTCTATCAATCTCTCCCCCTCTCAATCTCCTCTCTCCCTCATTCATCTCCTCTCTCTTCCCCATCTCTATAAATATCTCTCCCTCTCAATCTACTCTCTCCCTCATTCCTATCCTCTCTACCCCATCTCTATCAATCTCTCAATCTACTCTCCCTCATTCCTATCCTCTCTCTTCCCCATCTCTTCATCGATCTATCTCTCTCTCTCTTGCCTTTTTCCACCTTTCTCTCTCACTCCCTTTCTCTCCTTCATCTTCCTTCTCCAACCTTTTTCCTTTCCTACATCCCCACTTTCTCTTTCCTTTCCTTTCTCCTCCTCCCTTTCTTTCTCCTCCCTCCTCTTCCCTCGCTTCCCCCCCAGCTGTAAGGATGAAGATTGAGAATAGCCTGCCCCGCCCCCAGCTCCCTGAGACTCCGCCCCAGACAGGCCTGCAGTTCACCGTGGCGACGGAGGAGGACTTTGATGAGATCATGGCCATAAGCCAAGACATCTACGGAGGGCTGGACTACCTACCGACCCGCTACACCGCCTGGCTATCCGAGTCCAACCGCACTGTCATACTGGCCCGCAAGCAGGGCAAAGTGGTGAGAAAAGGTTATAAAGTGTGTCATAAACCTGTTATAGCATGTGTATAAGGGTTCTATTACGGTTGTTATAAGAGTGTTATGAACGCTAACAAGCATTGCTGTCCGAGCGCAACCGCACCATCACACTGGCACGTAAGCAGGTCAAAATGGTGAAAAATGGTTATTAAAGAGTGTTATAAATGTGTTATAGCATGTTTATAAGGCCATTATAAGGGCTGTATTAGAAGCTACATCACCTGGCTGTCCGAGACCAACCTGCCGCCACACTACTGCTTTGCACGCAAGCAGGGCAAAGTGTTGTGAGAAGGAGTGACAAGAGCATTACAAGGGTGTTACCATATATATAGAATCCATGTTAGAAGAGTCCATAAGGAACCTGTTCTACTTTGGAACCATTGAGAGTTCTATTACCTAGAAACAACCATGAAAAAATGACAAGAAAATGACTCACAAAATGTATTTATTCAGTTGTTCATAATCTCCCTTTGTTTTTCTCTTCCCCTCTCCTTTCTTCCCCATCTCCTTTATCCCTCTCTTCTTCATTTCTCCCCTCTTCCCTCAACAGATTGCCCTGGAGTCGGTGTGTGTGATTGACGATGGTGAGACCATGCTGGTGGAGGGGTTACGTGTGGCCCCCCAGGAAAGGGGGAAGGGCGTGGCAGGGGTGCTGCTACGGTTCTGCTCTCAACTGGTCAAGTCCAAGTGGCCTGAGGTGAAGGTGACCAGGCTGACCCGCGACGACCAGCTAGGGCCCAAGGACTTCCAGAAGTACCGCCTCATCACCAAACAGGTAGGTATTGGTTGATTATTTAATTGCTTGGTTGATTGGTTAATTGCTTGGTTGATTGGTTAATTGCTAAGTTGATTGGTTAATTGATTGATTTGTACCATAAGTCAAGTATTCCAAGTTGTCAATTTTGTTTCTAGTTATTTCTATAGTCGTTATATTTGTGACTAGACTCAGACTTGAGTCAAGCCATTATAACTCAAATCTACTTTTGCAGTTTACAAAGAATTGTCAGGGAAGCATGTTTTACCAAAATGACAGATTTAACCTTTCCCAATGCTTCATTATGTGATACATTTGATTCACAGTCTATTATCCAACCATACAAGCATCTCTTTACCCTACGCCATTTCACCACTACCTTTCTCCCTAAGGGCATACTGCTGGTTCGCTTCAACGCTGAAGATCTCAAGCTCCGGCTCTCCGAACTGGGACCGGTTGTGACCCTCCCCACCTACTCCGGAGGTACCCCCCAGGGTTCTGACACCCCTCTGGTTCCCCCTGTCCTTCTGGACCTCAACGAGGCCCACCAGATGTTCCTCAACTCGGGCCTGATGTCCAACGTGCTCCCTAACGCTACTATCGTCCAGGACTGGCAGCCGTTCAAGCCAGTGCCCAGCAACATGGCCATTCTTCTGAAGAAGGTAAGATTATAATCACAGGAGGACCACAATGGAAATAAGTCAATTGACTTTATCATGCTTTAGGATTGCAAACTTCTGGAAACTTTCATAAAAATGTGTGTTTTTAATCATTGCTGATTTTTTTGATGTATTGTCGTACTCCCATGGCTGGGGCAGCTCTATATGTATTTCACATTTCTCAAATAAAATTGATGAATTGATTCATTCAAGGACATCGACTGGATGGTGGACGACCGCTACACCCCCACTGTGGCCAGCCTGTGCACCCACCCCTTCTGGGTTCCTGGAGGTCCTCGCGGAGTTGGGACGGACACGTACTACCTCAACATCGACGTGTTTGGCAAGGACATAGGCCTGGTGCTCCATCAGTTCCTGAGTCACCTGAGGCGCCACGCCACCACCCTGAAGGGGCACGTCATGTGCCAGATGTTCCTGGATCCTCCCATGTGGAAACCCATGGCCGAATTCTGTTGCCAGACACTGAATGTGGAGCTGGTGAAGGAATACACGGAGCAATGCGTGGTCGAGTCGGATGTCGTGTAGCCCGGAGGAAGAGGAAGGAGGAAGAGGAAGAGAGGAGACAAGATGGAAGAAGAAGTAACATGAAATCATTTTAAAAGTTTCCAGAGACCCAATGAACGAATTAACCTCATTCTCTTTAGAAAATGAAATGGAAAAGTTCCCCAAGAAAGTTCAGAAGGATTGGCAACAACCTCGCTAAGCAACGATAGCCAAACACCTCAGAAGCTGTATAACATTTGCAATATGTTTGATTTGAACACTACCGCTAACAGAAATATTTCACACAAAAAAAGGCAGCTACATGAAATACTTTTGACTAATTAGTTTGAATTAGCTTCTCACCGTTTGTTTTTTAACCATTCAGTCTTTTACACAAATCTAGCTCTTAACAACAGGATGCTAATGTTATTCCTTTAAAAAAGAAAAACAAGACAAATGCCAGCTAGCTTGGAGAATATCATGCCTTTCAATCCTTTTAATGTAAATATAAAGTATAAATATGTACACATTCTGAATTGCAAATAAGTCTGCACAACTCTTGAGGCACTTTATGAAACCATATGGGCTGTTGTGCTAAAGTGCAAGTGATGACGGGAGGAGGAGAGGAGTCGTTTAACTTTTAGAAATAACAGATTCAGAACGCATCACTCCCATGGTAACGGTAGAAATCCTTATGGACCTATTCTATCCAACACCAAATCCCCAAATACTGTCCAACAAACAATAGCCCTTCAGTGAATCTTACAGAGCATTTGCACGCTTATAATTCACACAAAATGGCTGAAACGGAACAGCTATAATTACACTTAGCTTAGAACACTAAAACATGGCCAGTTTGCATTTAAACCAATTAATTTTTTTTTAACAATTGCTCAGTTGTTTTGTTTTTATGTTTTTAAGCACTTAATCATATTGCTAATTTATTGTTACTTTTCCTCGTGTACTTGAATGCAACCGTAGTATCTAAAGAGGTAATATATTATCAGCAGAAGCTTTCTGGAGGCTTTCTAATACTTAATGTGCAATCCAAGCTTACTCTATAGTACATTGTTAATAGTGTGAAAAGGGAGCTGTACTTACTTTACAGTAAACCACAAAGACTAAAACAATTTAACTAATATAGTTCTGATTGACTTAACATTAACAACATTGTTCAGTAGCTAGAGAAATATTTCCATGGTAAATGTCGCCATCGCAAATATTAGCTGACAACCTTTGTAAAGACTGAATTGTAGTCCCTCATCAACATAGACTCAGTCATCAGACATGCTGTGAAACAGCCCTCTGAAACCATTTTAAGCTTTGTGGCCACTCTAAGATGCTTCATAACCCCTCTACGAAGCTCCATAGCTACCCTAAGAAGCTTCATAAGCTTTGGGACATGATCAGAGCTCAGATAAGCAAATGGGACACCCTTTGCTCTCGAAGGTTTCATAACCACTCTACTAAGCTTCATAGCCACTCTAAGAAGCTTTATAAGCTTTCGGCTCTTGAACGTTCCCTTTAAGACATGATGCCCTTGACACTACGTAGCACTGAACGAGCCTGCATTGCAACCCCCAACTTGAGACTAAAACCACTACAGATCAGTTACTGGCCACTTCCCTGACTCCCACCTGCCCTCGTTGTAAAGGGTACCTTGTTATAAAGGATGGAATGGACGGAGGAAGAGAATAGCTTCTTCTTTTTTGGTAGACTGATCAGTGGTTTGCCTGTCTTTCCCTGACTCTAAAGGACGAACGCACTCACCCATGATAAATGAAGGATTTAGGACTGGATCAATATCGGACGATGGATGAGATGCCCGGAGAAAGTGGAATGAAGAATGAAGCTAATTACATACCGGATTCCATATTCTTCAAACCAACAAAACAATACTTTGTCAAGGCTGACAATGATTTTCTCAGTTCTCTGAGAAGCACTTCCTATTTCACCGATCGAAGAAGCAAACATGGACTGACCCCCCTTCTTTTGCTGTGGCGAGTCGTGAGGAAGCCAAAGATGAAGATGAAGATGTGAGTGGCCTGACTCCAGTGGCGAAGAGAAGAAGCAGTACACAATCATTCCTACACCACCCCACCCTTGTCTCTAAAGGCATTCCCCTACACAACGTACGAAACCCCACATGAAACCCCCCAATCAAATCATTTCTAAGAAATTCTCCATCATATGGGAAGGTGGAGCTTTTCCTCACAAGCCCATACAACCCCTCTCTCTGTCCATCTCTCCTCATGAATAGATTGAAGACCAATTTAAAGCCACTGAGTTTAAAACATCACTATGTAGGTTATCTAAATCTCTTGGCTGGTCAAATGTAAGGTTCCCTGGATGCACTGTCGTATCCATGCCGACCATCTGGTGTATGTAAATGATCTTGGAGAGAGTGCTTTCCTGCTGCTAGTGTGTGCCCACAAGACCAGATGATTTACCAAACGTATTGTTCAGAAAACCGCCTAGTTAAATTTCTCCCTATTTTTTTTAAAGCTGGTTTGAACAATTCAGATTTTGGCTTCGTAGGCTACGCCACAACACGAGAGCAGTCGTTTTGAATTTACCTTGGTGGTGGTTGGACATTTAATGAATAGAGCTCAGTGTATTTACAAAAAGGTCACTGAGATGGGAGAATATGAGCTAATTTGTCTCTTTGATTTTAAAAACATTTTAAAAACTCCAGTCCAGTCCACACCCTATATCTGTGTATGTCTGTCTGCACGATTGGCAAATGGAAAGCAGTTCTACTGTTACTTCATGTTCTCCTTATCTCGCCATGGTAAAGATGGAGCTTTCAGTTGTTAAAAGCATCAGAGTGCGAGTGGGGAGTGTGATTTTATAATTCCACAGTGTCATGGTGGTGTTGGTGTTAGTGGTGGTAGTGGACTTTGCATGGTCACAGACACACAGTGTTGCATTGTATGACTGCCGATATACCCTGCAGAGTCCACAGATCAACTGATCCAATGGCTTTCCAAGACCATATGGCTAAAATGGATACCAGTACACACCGCAGCACGTCCAGGGATACGACAGGTTGGAGGGTATTTGGTTGGAGGGTGAACACAATCTTTGATATGATGCACACAGACATGTATTAAAAACGTAAAAACTATTCCCACAGCCTCACCACGCCCATGCAATCTATTGCCCAAATGCCCACTACTTACCCACCCAACAACATGTTCTAATCAATGTTGTATCCACTACTACGATAGGGACAAGGTTGTTGTCATTCAAACTGCCTCAGTCCTCAACATACCCATCCAGTAAAGACTATATCCCACCTACACTCCATCTTCATACGGACTAGACATGATGCTTTTTATCTTAATTGTTGTCTGGTGAATTGGTGGTTTGTCACCTGGTATATTTCTGTACTGTATATTTCTGTATTTGACATGCAGATATATGCAGTGTTTCAGGGGGATGTGAATGTTGAAATAAGATGCAGTACTATAGGTGTCTTTTGTCTTGTTCTTAAAGGTATGTTTTGTGTGTTTGAGGGAAAGCTCGAAGGAGAATGTTTGGTAGAGATCCAAATAGATTTGATTGGTTATAGAGTGCTCCAAATCTGATAATTCCGGACTCATTCCAGAATTAAAATAATTCCGGGCACTCTTAAAAGATTATGTAGCAGTACAAGTCATCCACTGTTGTAAAATGGGAACTCTCCTTCCTTCCTTGTCCCCCATTCCACACAAACACAGCCGAGAGAACAAATGGTGTTGAACCAACAGCTTTGGGAATAGATATGATGAACAAGGTCGATATTTAAGGGTTTCCTAAAGCACTGTGTATTAGTATGTGACATGCATTTTACATGTGAAAGATACTGTATGGTTATGTACTAAACCAGGAGGAGGGTATTTAATGCTCTCCCTTGATTAGGGGGTTCTTAACACAATGAGGTTACTGTTACTGCACTGTGCTGCCATTGAGTCGGAGCTCGGTCTGAGGGCGGTAAAGTAAGCACTTTGTTCAGCCGATTCATTGGCTCTCTGCTGCTGTGATAATGGCGGGGAGGGCAGTGAAACCGAAAGGATGTGACATCAGTCATTCATAGTTCTAACTGAACAGCTGGTGTGTTCTGATGTGTTCTGTCGCGCTGTCATCGTTGTCATCGTCGTCAAGGTCGATGTTAATCAGCCACCGTTATGGAGCAAACATTAGATTGAGACTAAACACCCTGTGTGTCATCAGTTCAAGCGCACTGTGCTTGTCCAGACAGACGAAGAACCGATCACACGCTATTATTGAATCATTTATCGTTATGAATCTGATTGCATGCTTAGTTCTATATTTGCTGTTTAAACATAAATATCATATTTCCCCCCCCCCAAAAAAATATTTATTTGTATTAATTAAGACATTAACGATCAAGTTTGATGTACAAACCGTACTTCATTTGATGGCTGGTTATCATTTAGCTGTGACTCTGTGTTCTCTAATTGTACAACTGTATGCAGGTGTTCTTTGTGTCTTTTTAAAACACTAATGATTTCCCCTTATACACCTTGTATTCCACCCATCCCATTCTTTTCATTTTAACTCCTCACCGCTTTTCACTTTGTTCTTACAACCGTCACAACATTTCATCTCTTTAAATCTATATTTGGGAGAGAGGGAAGGAGGGATGGTGTGGGTGTTGTGGAGGAGGAGATGAGGGAGTTTCTCTCTGTCTCTTATTGCAGTACCTAAGAGGCAAAACCAGGGGAGGATGGTTACAGTAGGTTACAGAACCCTGAAAAATTATATGAAGCTTTGTCGCCAAGCTAAGATGCTTTATAACCACTCTATGAAGCTCCACACGGTAGAGTCTGATCTTTAACCCACATGCACAGTATGTGGGTAAAAGTTCAGACAAAAACGTGGGGGAGACAGAGATAGCAACAGTAGGGAGAGGTGAATGACAATAGAGGACCAGGCCGGTCAAACTATTTATATCTACTACATTGTTATGTATCCACACTATGTACCCTTCCAGTGTCTAGGGCAGAGCACATGACTTCCTGGTTCTCTAGCTACCCATGGACAGCAGGTGTAAAACACCGGTGACAATTTATCACTCACAACGCTGACATTGAGACACTGACTAGACCGGAGCTCTCCAACCCTGTTCCTGGAGAGCTACCCTCCTGCAGCTTTTAATTCAACCCCAGTTGTAACTAACCTGATTTAGCTTATCAACCAGCTGGGTTATTAGAATCAGGTTCGGCGGTTTAGGGTTGGAGTGAAATCCGTGAGGACGGTCGCTCTCCAGGAACAGCGTTGGAGATCCCTGGTCTAGAGTCAGTGTGTCTCAATGTCAGCATTGTGAGTGATAGACTGTCACCAGTGTTTCACACCTGCTGTCCATGGGTAGCTAGAGAACCAGGAAGTCAAGTTGAAGCTGTTCTGTTTGCAGACTGAGGCTGTGTTCAGAGTGAACATCTATTCCCTACAAAGTGCACACTAGGCAATAGTGTGCCATTTGGGATGCACAATCAGTGTCCTTTCCAAGCTAAAATACATTTGGCTTATCGTTGAAACCCCTATGGTGAGGTGAGAGCCAGCAAGGTTTGTATTTATATCTATAGGCTAACTCCACATGAGATGGAGTTGAAGGCCCGTCACCTGCTGATATTAGGATACATGATACAGTAAGGCCCCTTAAACACACACTCACACACACACACACACACACTTTATACACAGACAGAGGAGTCTAATTCCTCTCCTAAACTGCTTACTGCTTAGCCAGTGACATTTAAGAGGCTACGATGACACGTTAGCTAGAGTTTCAGATTTGTGTATGTGTGGGTGCGTGTGTAGATGTGTAGATGTGTGTGTGTGTGAGTGAGTGCGTGTCTGTGTGTGTAATCTGTCGATGTGTCACAGTGTCTGGTTGCACGGCGAGAGACACAGAGACCCTTTTCAGACAGATTTCTCAGCTGGTTGTGAATGGAAAGTCTGGTTGTGTCCCAAATGGCACCATGCTAGGGTACTACTTTTAACTAGGGCCCATAGGGAATAGGGCGAGATTTGGGGCAACAACTCTGCGAAAGAGAGAACGGGGGGAAGGGGCAGAGGAAAAAGAGGGAAGGGGGAGAGGTTAGGGAAAAGAGAGAGAGTTTTTCAGATGCTTGTTGTGGGTTTTGGAGAGAGACAGATGGGTACCTACAGTACTGTCTGGTTTTATGGCTGTTGGAAGCTGCTGCTGGTGAAAGTGGTTTTGGCTGGGTGTTTAATAAGGATCTAGGACTGCTTGGAATGGATTCAAACAGCTGTCTCGTCCAGTTATTGGGATCGAGTAGCCACGAGTAATGTAGATGTACACACACACACACACACACACACACACACACACACACACACACTTGCAACATATGTAACACACACACACCCGCACACACACGCTTGCACATTTAACACATTTGAAAACTATTTTTTTCATAATCCTATTTTTCTATATCTTCTAAATGAGTAAAAGCAAAGACCCTAATGCATGTTTTATTATGGCCTTGTCAACTTCAGAAAGGGCTGTTGAATTTATATTTCATTTTGTTCTCGGTTTTTCATCCATTCATTTATTTGTTTATTTATCCTTCTTTTAACCCTCTGTATTCAGACACATCTTAATCTATGACAAAGATTAGGATCATTTTGTGACCCCATTTTTGTCTGAACCTGGGAAAGGATTCAAGAAGAAAAGCACAAATGAACCCTTGATTGCCTGACTACTAGCAAATATAAAGTCTTTGCCAAATTATAAATTCAACCTACACCACCATCAAAACAAACCTGGAAATAAACTGGAAAGACACAACAAAACTGAAAAGGCAGCTGGAATTGACCAGTGGGTACAAGCTTTTGAAGTATGTTCTTCTTAATGTCCTGCTTAAGGGAAAAACGAAGAAAGAACCCTTGTGAAAAAAAAAAAATGAATCTAATCTTACTACTTGGCCATACTGCCATACCATGCCGATGCCTCTTTTGTGAACAACTACTGTATGTGTGCTCTTGTGCAATTATCTCTTATGTTACTGTTGATGAGAAATACTGTAAGGAACATGGGAGTGGTAGAAACCGTAGGAATAGAAACATGGCCGCTGTTACTGTTGATTTGAATGTGAATGGCCGTTCTAGGAATTCTATTTCGATGGGTGAGAAACGCAGCTGGACCTTCTACCCTATCAATCTGTGACCATGCACATAGCCCAAGTGTTGTGATACCTAATGATGCTAACCGTGCTACATGCATGTTATCCAACCCAAATTATCATCTGACTGTCCTGCATATACAGTACAGTAATACATGTGGCCTGGTCACGTTCATGTGTACATTGTAAATAACCTAAAAGCCTATCTATCCATCTGAAGGGAAGAAAACAAGACACAGCATATTGTCATTTTGTACGTTTGAACAGAGATTTTAGATGCTATGTGCAAGATAAAAACAAACGCTAAAACACAGTTTCTCCACACCCAAGTTCTGAAAACGTTTTATATGGGGAATGATTTTTCTGTAACACCAGATGTAAAGGGGGGGGGGGGTAGATTTCTGTGTAACACCAGACATGGTCATTCAGTGGGTTTTCATTCAATTCAATTCAAAGTTATTAGAGCTTTGTGATCAAATAGTCCACCAGCACATTCATTCCTTAGGTGATGTTGAGTGAATACTCTTACTCCGTTTCCATATTTCTTTCTTCTTCACATCCAAACATGTAAAGAAAAGAAACAGCATATCATTCCCTTTATAAGGTGGAATCCACCTGAACACTGGGGTTTTTGGGGTCTGAAGTCGTACCAAAGACTTCTCAGATGGTCTCCCAAGGCAACGCAGCAAAGACCCAACTGTCAATCTATATATTATTGTTATCAGAATCAGCTTTGGTTATCTATGATAACAAGGTCCAAACACAGCTTCTCTATACGGCCTACTATACAAATTCTCCTAAATGTACCTGTGCAGAAATTGACCGATTCCAATAACTGCTGAGCCTGAAAGAGTTTAACAATAATTAGAGATGTTTTGAGATTAGATATACCTGGATACGCTGAATAATCAAATTAAAGAAACAGACAGCTGAGGTCAAAGACATGGCCGCTGTTGCTCATGATTGGTTTTATCTTTCAACAACAAAAAATATTCACACTTACCTTGCCAAGCTTTCACTATAGCGGTCCAACTAAATGACCAATGTCTGAATAAACATACATACCTTATATAGATTTTAGGTTAGATGAAAATGCCCAGACCTTGACCCCTGCTCGGGACCACCAAGGTCATAGGTCGAAGGTCATAGAGCAAAGGTTATGGTTCCGGAGTTTTCATTTAGCCCTTTTTCCTTGATATGGCTGCAGCTGTTGAGTATCCGCTAGAGTTTCACGATTATATACGGACGCACAGTACAGTGTAAAATATATTGTACGTTGACGCCTATATGTCATCGACTCACAGTTATAACAGGTTATAACCAAGATCCTGTGAGATAAAAGACAGGATATATATTCATTCATCTCGTAACTTTACAGTTTTAAATCATTTTAGTGAGACTTCTTATTTGATTCACAGCTGTGTGTCTGTCGAGGTGGTAAATACAGTGGTCATGCCATTTGAAGGTATGTTGGTAATCTGGAAAAAATGTATCATTTTTTTTTCTTGGTCCTTCTATTCATTTTAATATTTTATTTTATACCCAACTTTCTCTGCTTATTCTCAAGCGGTGATTTGGAGAATTTTCTTTTTTAATTTTTTTTTTCTCGTTTTTTACATTTATTATTATGTTTTTTGATTGTTATTATTTTTCAGTTATCAGAAGCTATTTTTTTTTGTGAGACTGAGATACAAAACTATTTTAAATACAATACTTAAAAAAACGACTTTACAATCTACGAGAGATCTATGGGATGTGTTTTTTTTCTCCAATTCGGATGCAAAAATGTGTGTATGTTGGGGATTGACGTTGGGTATGGAAAAGAAACATGTGGCTAGGTTTACACGGAGTCCGAACACACTCAGCATAATACTTAAGAAACGTCTTAAGACAATATGTAAGACGCTAATTAATAAGATATGCATTTTTACTTTGTCTAGGGCAATACTTATTCCTGTTTTGACCTAATATTCGAGTTATGCATTTTTTTAAGTTGTCAAAACTAGATAGATTAGCTAGTATTATTAACGTTGTAAAAACTAGACAGGTTAGCTAGTATTATTAACGTTGTAAAAACTAGACAGGTTAGCTAGTATTATTAACGTTGTAAAAACTAGAACGGTTAGCTAGTATTATTAACGTTGTAAAAACTAGACAGGTTAGCTAGTATTATTAACGTTGTAAAAACTAGACAGGTTAGCTAGTATTATTAAAATTGTAAAAACTAGACAGGTTAGCTAGTATTATTAACATTGTAAAAACTAGACAGGTTAGCTAGTATTATTAACGTTGTAAAAACTAGACAGGTTAGCTAGTATTATTAACATTGTAAAAACTAGACAGGTTAGCTAGTATTATTAACGTTGTAAAAACTAGACAGGTTAGCTAGTATTATTAACATTGTAAAAACTAGACAGGTTAGCTAGTATTATTAACGTTGTAAAAACTAGACAGGTTAGCTAGTATTATTAACATTGTAAAAACTAGACAGGTTAGCTAGTATTAGTAACGTTGTAAAAACTAGAACGGTTAGCTAGTATTACTAACATTGTAAAAACTAGACAGGTTAGCTAGTATTATTAACATTGTAAAAACTAGAACGGTTAGCTAGTATTATTAACGTTGTAAAAACTAGACAGGTTAGCTAGTATTATTAACATTGTAAAAACTAGACAGGTTAGCTAGTATTATTAACGTTGTAAAAACTAGACAGGTTAGCTAGTATTATTAACATTGTAAAAACTAGACAGGTTAGCTAGTATTAGTAACGTTGTAAAAACTAGAACGGTTAGCTAGTATTACTAACATTGTAAAAACTAGACAGGTTAGCTAGTATTATTAACATTGTAAAAACTAGAACGGTTAGCTAGTATTATTAACGTTGTAAAAACTAGACAGGTTAGCTAGTATTATTAACGTTGTATAGATATTAATGTTGTGCTACTATTATTTTGGGGGAAAGTATAGACTTAGGTATGGGGCACAGGATAGATGTTAAAGTTAAATAACACACCTCACACACACACACTCCCAAAATGATTTTTCAGTGTAAACCTAGCCATATACTTACATGGAATACCATTTTTTGAATGCTTTATAATCATAAAGTGATGGCTACAAACGGGTTAGTAGTAGTATTTAGTGATAAAAATATATATATTTTAGATTTTGCTTGCGTTTATATAATATTGTTGTAGTATTAGTAATACTGTAAAAAAAAATGTGTACATTTCAACATACCTCCCTTTCTCTCCATTCTCTGGATAAGCAGTTTAATCAAGGACATTTTAACATCTACAAACATATAAACCTTATTAAGTGTATATTGCAACATTGTTAAGGACAAAACAGCCGTGGAACACAGTAACTTTGTTTAATTATAGAAACTATTGTGAAGTCAAGTCCAGGCTGTTTATGTATGTAGTAGTATTTGAGTAGTATTTTTGTAGTAGTATATTCTGAGATGAAGTAATGATGAAAGTAACAAACATGGCAGAAATGCATATTGTTAGAAAATGAAACTCCGCACTACAGACGGACGTTTTCAAAAGTTCTTTGTTGGTTGTTTCTTTATTATTATTTTTGTTCTTTTCTTTAAATTTATTTTTTACTTTCTCTGTTCAGATTATTGCCTTTGTTAGGTGTTGTCAGCTAAAAAGAAAACATTTAAAAAAAAAACGAAACAACAAGTGCATGTCAGAATGTTAAGCTCTTTCTATATATTAAAAGAGCTCACTTTTTGTGTTAGAGTTACGGAAATTTACAAGGACAAAAAAAAAACCAAAAAATCAAGAGAAATAAAGGTGGGGTGGTGAGATGTGTGTGTTTTACAGGGGCACAAACAAACAAAACGCCAATACCACGTGAGAGTGTTATTACGCATCGCAATGTACAAACACACAAACAGACACACAATTTTCCCCCAAGCACTTCTAGCCTACCCAATTGACCAAAACTGGCATATATCATTTTCTTTCTTCACATTTTACAGTTACATTTTAAGATAGCTAGGTGAGACAACCACACATATCAATGCTTTCTGAATGGTTTCTGAAATGGTGAAACTAAAAGGGGCTTGATGGGTGGATGTTTTCTGAAATGGTGAAGCGAAAAGGGAATTGATGGCTACATTACACATGACATTATAGTCATTTAGCAGACACTCTTATCCAGAGAGACTTACAGTAGCAATTAAGGTTAAGTGCCTTGCTCAAGGGCACATCGGCAGATTCGAACAAGCAACCTTTTGGTTACTGGCCCAATGCTCTTAACCGATACACTCTTAGAAAAAAGGTTGTCGCTATAGGAGAACCCTTTTTGGTTCCAGGTAGAACCCTTTTGGGTTCCATGTAGAACCCTCTATAGAAAGGGTTATTCATGGAAGCCAAAATGGTTCTTCCTGCAAACAAAAAGGGTTCTTTAAAGGGTCCTCCTATGGGGACAGCCAAAAACCCCTTTAAGGTTCCAGATAGCACCTTTTTTTCCTAAGAGTGTAGGCTACCAGAGCTGATTGTCGTTAGTTTACATATTTCAATGGGAGACAATGTTACTCAAGCAGTTAATATGTGGTAGAGCACAGAGATTCACAGGGTTGGGTCGAAACCATGAAAAACCAATATGATTGGATTTTCCCATCAAAGTACCATGAAAAATACGGTGTGGATTTTGGGTCACGCATGCACAACCTTGGCCCTAACACTGGGTTTGACAGAGCCATTACTAAACAACAGTATAGGCAAGCACAATGGTATATATGCCTCAGGGACACAGTCGATGTTGGAACTCAATGTTTAATGCAAATGGTAAAACGAGGTGGTCGATACACAACAATACAATAGAATGGCACAATTACCATATAGCACAAACTGGTACTTTTAGGTTATAACATGTTATAAAGAATTATATAGAAGTTATAACAGGCTATATAGAGGTTAGCAAAGTGTTACAAGGTTTTCCTTGTCGTTATGGTTTGCAATACTAGCACACTGTATGTAAGGGGTTCCATTAGTCAGGGGTTCCATTAGTCAGGGGTTCCATTATTCAGGGGTTCCATTAGTCAGGGGTTCCATTAGTCAGGGGTTCCATTAGTCAGAGTGTTCCATGAGTCAGGGGTTCCATGAGTCAGGGGTTTCATTAACAGCAGTTTCATGAGTCAGGGGTTCCATGAGTCAGAGGTTCCATGAGTCAGGGGTTCCATGAGTCAGCGGTTCCATTAACAGCGGTTCCATGAGTCAGGGGTTCCACAAGTCAGGGGTTCCATTAGTTAGGGGTTCCATGAGTCAGGGTTTTCATTAACAGCAGTTCCATGAGTCAGGAGTTCCATTACTCAGGGGTTTCATGAGTCAGCGGTTCCATGAGTCAGGGGTTCCATTAACAGCGGTTCCATGAGTCAGGGGTTCCACAAGTTAGGGGTTTCATGAGTCAGCGGTTCCATGAGTCAGCGGTTCCATTAGTCAGGGGTTCCATGAGTCAGCGGTTTCATGAGTCAGCGGTTTCATGAGTCAGGGGTTCCATTAACAGCGGTTTCATGAGTCAGGGGTTCCATGAGTCAGGGGTTCCATTACTCAGGGGTTCCATGAGACAGCGGTTCCATTAGTCAGGGGTTCCATGAGTCAGGGTTGCTGTTGGTCAGTATTTGTCTGAAAAGCCCTGTAGCTACAGTACCTACCCAGCTACTTTGGTTAGTCAAATGTTGGTCCCTTTTTCCTTGACAAGAAAATCAGTGTGTGTGTGTGTTATGCTCTCCCTGACCCAGAAAGTAAACAAACAACCTCCTCTCCCCATCAAAACAAAACAAAGCACAGAGATAAGGGCAGTGGGTGTAATAAGGACAGATGCATTG
Organism: Oncorhynchus clarkii lewisi; assembly: GCF_045791955.1. Classification (NCBI taxonomy): domain Eukaryota; kingdom Metazoa; phylum Chordata; class Actinopteri; order Salmoniformes; family Salmonidae; genus Oncorhynchus; species Oncorhynchus clarkii. The sequence goes on from NC_092155.1 coordinate 13,282,724, forward strand.
TATGTAGTCCTCTGGTTAGTTTTTTCCCCCAGGTGCCAAGTGTGTGTGGGTGTGTGTGGGTGTATGTGTATGTGTGTGTGTGTGTGTGTGTGTGTGTGTGTGTGTGTGTGTGTGTGTGTGTGTGTGTGTGTGTGTGTGTGTGTGTGTGTGTGTGTGTGTGTGTGTGTGTGTGTGTGTGTGTGTGTGTGTGTGTGTGTGTGTGTGTGTGTGTGTGTGTGTGGAGCTCTTATCAATGCCTTTGTGACATGAATTCCCTCACTCTGTCCCTCTCTCTCTTTCCCTCTCACTTTATCTTACTCTCTCTCTCTCTCTCTCTCTCTCTCTCTCTCTCTCTCTCTCTATTTCACTCAGTCTCTCTCCTTCTCTTTCTCTCTCCAGGTCAAGCTCTATCCAATTCTCTCTGTGTCTACCTTTATTTAAAACACAACAACCCACCCACACATCTAAAGGTATCTATCTGCTGTATAACACTGTTGAATACCACAACACCACGTTTTAAGGACAAGTGGGCAGTTTGATAGAAATCCAAAGCTTTGGAACATAAGGCCTCTCTATATGGCCTATGGTATCCTCTCTGCTGAGGTGTTGGGTTGATTTAGGGGGAACAACAAATGGCTGTGAATATTTGAAAACATGCAATGACGGGATCACACTCCCACACACACATACACACCACACACACACACGTACACACATCCACACACACCTGTCTTGAGAGGGAGATGGAGAACGAGTGAAATAAAGAGAGGAAGAATGACAGAGAGAGGTAGTGAAGGAAAAGTCTTTATTTTGCGACAGAGGAAAGGAAACTACATGAGGAGGTACATTCTTCTAAGATGGCTGGGGCCATATAGTAGAGCAGGGTTTCAGAAACTATGGGTCAGGACCCAAAGTGGGTCTGGGCATGTGAGAGGTGGGTCATTTGGGTCTCGAGCTGAAAAAAGTGTAAGAACCCCTGATTTAGAGAGTTTTTTCATAATTCTAAACATACAGTTATATAGCATTATTTAAATATTCCCAATTTAATATTATTAATGTGAGCTAACATGGCTGCCATAGAATGTTGTAGTGTTATACTCTCTAAATGCTTGGCTCTGGTGTCTGGTTGAGATAACCAGTAGATTAGGGTTTATTTCTAGTAACAACAAATGGTGTCCATGTTTGACAGGTGGGATTAGAAGGGGCTGATCCACCAGGGCCCGCTGACCCCACCTGCTCTAGAAACAAGACCCCAGATGGTGGCCCCTCACTGGGGAAAGACAGACAGATAGTACCCTCCCACAATCCTGAATCTAAACCCAACCACCTCTACCATGGTGTGGCTAATGCACACACACACACACAGACACACACACACACGCGCGCACACACACACTGGAGTCCTCCCCTAACCTTGACACTAACCCCACCCCTCCCCCCGTTCAGCTAAAAATCTGTAGGTTCAAGTTCCACCTCAAAGATTTTAGACAAATGTTCTTCAATTCCAGACAGTCCAAGGGGCCCACTGGGAGTGTAGACTTGTGTCCAACAATTTAACCAATCATCACATCCTTCATAAATGGACACAGATTTTATGGTTACAACATCTACCCAGAGGTGTCACATTAATATTAATACAAGCTGTTCCCTTTGCTACCATCCGGCAAACGGTGCCGGAGCATCGGCTCTCGGATCAACAGGCTCCGAGACAGCTTCTACCCCCAAGTCATTAAATAGTTAATTCATGGTTAGCCGGATTATCTGCACTGACTCTATGCACACAGTATATACACTCTCACTCACACACTTTAATATTCTGCTCCTACTCTGTTCTTTATTTTATTCTTATTATTATCTATCCTGATGACTAGTCACTTTACCCTGCCTTCATGTACATATCTACCTCAAATACCTTATTATTATCTATCCTGATGCCTAGTCATTTTACCCTGCCTTCATGTACATATCTACCTCAAATACCTTATTATTATCTATCCTGATGACTAGTCACTTTACCCTGCCTTCATGTACATATCTACCTCAAATACCTTATTATTATCTATCCTGATGCCTAGTCATTTTACCCTGCCTTCATGTACATATCTACCTCAAATACCTTATTATTATCTATCCTGATGACTAGTCACTTTACCCTGCCTTCATGTACATATCTACCTCAAATACCTTATTATTATCTATCCTGATGCCTAGTCATTTTACCCTGCCTTCATGTACATATCTACCTCAAATACCTTATTATTATCTATCCTGATGACTAGTCACTTTCGGGGATCAGGGCTACCACTGTTGTGTCATTGCCAAATTCAATGATGGTGTTGGAGTCATGCCTGACCGTGCAGTCATGAGTGAACAAGTACAGGAGGGGACTGAGCACGCACCCCTGACGGGTCCCTGTGTTGAGGATCAGTGTGGCGGATGTGTTGTTACCTACCCTTACCATCTGGGTGCGGCCCGTTAGGAAGTCCGGGATCCAGTTGCAGAGGGGGGTGTTTAGTCCCAGGGTCCTTAGCTTATTGATGAGCTTCGAGGGCACCATGGTGTTGAACGCTGAGCTGTAGTCAATGAATAGCCTTCATTGACTACAGCAGCCTGGTTTACAAGTTGGAACATTGGAATGTGAGATGTAATCTACACCTCCATTAGGAACACTGGAATGTGAGATTTAATCTACACCTCCATTAGGAACACTGTAATGTGAGATTTAATCTACACCTCCATAAGGAACACTGGAATGTGAGATGTAATCTACACCTCCATTAGGAACACTGGAATGTGAGATTTAATCTACACCTCCATTAGGAACACTGGAATGTGAGATGTAATCTACACCTCCATTAGGAACACTGTAATGTGAGATGTAATCTACACCTACTTTAGGAACACTGGAATGTGAGATGTAATCTACACCTCCATTAGGAACACTGTAATGTGAGATGTAATCTACACCTCCATTAGGAACACTGGAATGTGAGTATTAATCTACACCTCCATTAGGAACACTGGAATGTGAGATGTAATCTACACCTCCATTAGGAACACTGTAATGTGAGATGTAATCTACACCTCCATTAGGAACACTGTAATGTGAGATGTAATCTACACCTCCATTAGGAACACTGGAATGTGAGATGTAATCTACACCTCCATTAGGAACACTGGAATGTGAGATGTAATCTACACCTACTTTAGGAACACTGGAATGTGAGATGTAATCTACACCTCCATTAGGAACACTGTAATGTGAGATGTAATCTACACCTCCGTTAATAACACTGGAATGTGAGATGTAATCTACACCTACTTTAGGAACACTGGAATGTGAGATGTAATCTACACCTACTTTAGGAACACTGTAATGTGAGATGTAATCTACACCTACTTTAGGAACACTGGAATGTGAGATGTAATCTACACCTCCATTAGGAACACTGGAATGTGAGATGTAATCTACACCTACTTGTGAGATGAACACTGGAATGTGAGATGTAATCTACACCTACTTTAGGAACACTGGAATGTGAGATGTAATCTACACCTACTTTAGGAACACTGGAATGTGAGATGTAATCTACACCTACTTTAGGAACACTGGAATGTGAGATGTAATCTACACCTCCATTAGGAACACTGGAATGTGAGATGTAATCTACACCTACTTTAGGAACACTGGAATGTGAGATGTAATCTACACCTACTTTAGGAACACTGGAATGTGAGATGTAATCTACACCTCCATTAGGAACACTGGAATGTGAGATGTAATCTACACCTACTTTAGGAACACTGGAATGTGAGATGTAATCTACACCTCCGTTAGGAACACTGGAATGTGAGATGTAATCTACACCTACTTTAGGAACACTGGAATGTGAGATGTAATCTACACCTACTTTAGGAACACTGGAATGTGAGATGTAATCTACACCTCCATTAGGAACACTGGAATGTGAGATGTAATCTACACCTACTTTAGGAACACTGGAATGTGAGATGTAATCTACACCTACTTTAGGAACACTGGAATGTGAGATGTAATCTACACCTCCATTAGGAACACTGGAATGTGAGATGTAATCTACACCTACTTTAGGAACACTGGAATGTGAGATGTAATCTACACCTCCGTTAGGAACACTGGAATGTGAGATGTAATCTACACCTACTTTAGGAACACTGGAATGTGAGATGTAATCTACACCTCCGTTAGGAACACTGGAATGTGAGATGTAATCTACACCTCCATTAGGAACACTGGAATGTGAGATGTAATCTACACCTACTTTAGGAACACTGTAATGTGAGATGTAATCTACACCTACTTTAGGAACACTGGAATGTGAGATGTAATCTACACCTCCATTAGGAACACTGGAATGTGAGATGTAATCTACACCTACTTTAGGAACACTGGAATGTGAGATGTAATCTACACCTCCGTTAGGCTAATAGAAGCCCTTCTTATTTTGTTTCATTATGTTCAATGTGAGCGTCATTATTTATATTTAGTCTACACCAGGGTTCCCCAACTGGCAGCCTGTGTATATAGTCAACACCTTCTTGTTCTAAACGTCTAACTCGAGTGGGAGGGGTGTGTCTTCGTGACAATGATCAAGATCGGCTGCTTACCGATTTGACAGCTCCAACGCTGTTCCATCTCCGACCCTGACAAAACATCAGCTATGCGGGTGTTCGCTAATGCCGGTTCAATCTAGGCCTTAGTCTCTCCTCTCACTTCTCTTCAATCTTCTAGATGAAAGACGGACAGACGGACAGACGGACAGACAGACAGACAGACAGACAGACAGACAGACAGACAGACAGACGGAAGGACGGACGGACGGACTCCAGGTTTAGGGTTACACCACTGATAAGTAGTCTATGATAATGACACATTTGAAGTACCCTAAACCTGGCCCTAAGGATGGAGAGAAGGAGGATGGAGGGGTGGAGGTGGATTGGTGAAGGGACAGGTTGGGTTGGAGAGATTGAGGAGGGGTGGAAGGAGTTATTAGATAGAAAGATGTAGAAGTGGAGGGGAGGAAGGAGTTATTAGATAGAAAGATGTAGAAGAGGAGGGGAGGAGGGAGTTATTAGATAGAAAGATGTAGAAGTGGAGGGGAGGAATGAGTTATTAGATAGAAAGATGCAGTAGTGGAGGGGAGGAAGGAGTTATTAGATAGAAAGATGTAGAAGAGGAGGGGAGGAAGGAGTTATTAGATAGAAAGATGTAGAAGAGGAGGGGAGGGGTTTTGAAACAATTAGGACTCCAAATGTGATGCAAATATCAACTCTGTAAGGGGATCTGGGACATGACAGTGTGAGGAGAGAGCTGTGGAACATGTTCTATGGAGAGGTTCTACACTCTTAGAAAAAGCTGTCCCCATAGGAGAACAACTTTGGTTCCAGGCAGAACCCTTTTTGGTTCCAGGTAGAATTATTTTGCATTCCATGTAGGGTTCTACATGGAACCCAAATCGTTCTACCTGGAACCAAAAAGGGTTCCTCAAAGGGTTCTCCTATGGGGACAGCCAAAGTACCCTTTTAGGTTCTAGATAGCATCTTTTTTCTAAGATTGCAGGATTTCCTCTCTAATGCAAAGGGTGTGATTGTTGCTCTTTTGTGGCACACACAACAGGGTGTAAACTGAGGAGTGAGGGTAGTGTGGTTAAAGTTAGGGATAATGTTAGCGGTTAGTTTTAAAATCTGATTTAATTACTTTGATTTGAATTAAGAAGAGACATTTTTGAAATGGGCGGGGTTTATGACTTTGTGGCTGTGGTAACTAGTGACGACCCAGTTGAAAAAAATGGTCATGTTGTGAGTTGGGGAACCCTGTCAGCATGGCCACTGTTCTTTAAATACTGTACGTCACTCATTGCTTCAAGCCACACCCACCAAACGGGAGCAAACGTGCCTCAAAGTCTGTTCACGACCGTACAAGAACGTTTTGGGGAAATGTGTCGTTCAGTACAAACCGTTACGCAACGTAGTAAACTTTCAAGCAAACTGAACGCACTTGAGGTTCGTGCCATAGGAACAACAGTGCGTGAGGACAAAACCTGCCAAAACAGTTTAGAATGTTTTAGAGCGAATTTCTCTGTTATTTCGTGGTGAAGCTGCAGCAAGAGGGGAGAAATGGTCTACAAAGCTGGCCATATCAATACATACATCCGTAATTGATTGTGAAGTAGTTTTATTTTGCTGAGGAAGTCCTAGTCACTCAATTAATGAATTGTATATCTAACGCAGAAGTTTGGTGCTTGACGGGGTGTGCACGACAACAATCTTCGATTTGTCCATTAGCTTGCGAACGTACCTCTAAGCCAGTCACTTTGTTTGAAATTAATAGGAAGCTAAACCTAGTGTACACACTCAATGCTAAACACCAAATGTTTCCTCCATAAGTTAGCTAGCAAACTACTTTAGCAACATTATGTTATCACAATGAATGAGTTTTGAAGAAGAATCTAGCGCTGCCTGTTCCGCCGCTAGTCAGTAGCCTCTAGTTCTGCCGCTAGTCAGTAGCCTCTAGTTCTGCCGCTAGTCAGTAGCCTCTAGTTCTGCCGCTAGTCAGTAGCCTCTAGTTCTGCCGCTAGTCAGTAGCCTCTAGTTCTGCCGCTAGTCAGTAGCCTCTAGTTCTGCCGCTAGTCAGTAGCCTCTAGTTCTGCCGCTAGTCAGTAGCCTCCCGTCTGATTTTGGAGGTATGGCAATGCGAGACCAGTGTATGTATAATGCCACTGGAGCAGACAATATCCCAGTGGAATTTTCCTCTCCTGCTCCCCCTCCCTTCCCCTCTTCACCCTCCCTCCTGTTCCCCTCTTATCCACTCTTATCCCCCTTATCCACTCTCCCTCTCAATTCCGCTGCGAGGGAGGGGCGGCATGCTGATTGGGCAGTCAGGGCAAAGGGGGGGTTGGGTGTGTGCGTGCGTACGTGCACAAGGCCCGCTGGCACAGTTACCCCAGCTGGCAGCGTCTCTCAGATCCCCTGGACATCCATGCCAAGCACATGCCGCAGCATCAGAGAGAGGGGGAGAGGGGGGAAAGGAAGAGAAGAGGGGGGGGAAGGAGGAGAATAGAAGGGGAAAAGAAGGAGAAGAGAGGGGGGAAGGAAGGAGAATAGAGGGGGAAAGAAGGAGAAGAGAGGGGGGAAAGAAAGAGAAGAGAGGGGGAAAGGAAGAGAAGAGAGGGGGAAAAGGAGGAGAATAGAAGGGGAAAAGAAGGAGAAGAGAGGGGGGAAGGAAGGAGAATAGAGGGGGGAAAGAAGGAGAAGAGAGGGGGGAAAGAAAGAGAAGAGAAGGGGGAAAGGAGGAGAAGAGAGGTAGGAAAGAAGGAGAAGAGAGGGGGAAAAGAAGGAGAAGAGAGGGGGAAAATAATGAGAAGAGAGAGGGAAAAGAATGAGAAGAGGGGGGGAAAGGAGGAGAAGAGAGGGGGGAAAGAAGGAGAAGAGAGGGGGGAAAGGAGGAGAAGAGAGGGGGGAAAGAAGGAGAAGAGGGGGGGAAAGAAGGAGAAGAGAGGGGGGAAAGAAGGAGAAGAGAGTGGGGAAAGGAGGAGAAGAGAGGGGGAAAGAAGGAGAAGAGAGGGGGGAAAGAAGGAGAAGAGAGGGAGGAAAGAAGGAGAAGAGAGGGGGAAAGAAGGAGAAGAGAGGGGGAAAGAAGGAGAAGAGAGGGGGGAAAGAAGGAGAAGAGAGGGGGGAAAGAAGGAGAAGAGAGGAAAAAGAAGGAGAAGAGAGGGGGGAAAGGAGGAGAAGAGCGGGGGGAAAGGAGGAGAAGAGAGGGGGAAAAGAAGGAGAAGAGAGGGGGGAAAGAAGGAGAAGAGAGGGGGGAAAGAAGGAGAAGAGAGGGGGGAAAGAAGGAGAAGAGAGTGGGGAAAGGAGGAGAAGAGAGGGGGGAAAGAAGGAGAAGAGAGGGGGAAAGAAGGAGAAGAGAGGGGGGAAAGAAGGAGAAGAGAGGGGGGAAAGAAGGAGAAGAGAAGGGGAAAGAAGGAGAAGAGAGGGGGGAATCGAGGAGAAGAGAGGGGGGAAAGAAGGAGAAGAGAGGGGGGAAAGAAGGAGAAGAGAGGGAGGAAAGAAGAAGAGAGAGGTGGTGTAAAGAGAGAAGAAGAGAGAGGTGGTGTAAAGAGAGAAGAAGAGAGAGGTGGGGTAAAGAGAGAAGAAGAGAGAGGTGGGGTAAAGAGAGAAGAAGAGAGAGGTGGTGTAAAGAGAGAAGAAGAGAGAGGTGGTGCAAAGAGAGAAGAAGAGAGAGGTGGTGTAAAGAGACAAGAAGAGAGATGTGGTGTAAAGAGAGAAGAAAAAGAGAGAGGTGGGGTAAAGACAGGAGAGAGAGGTGGGGTAAAGAGAGAAGAGAGAAGTGGGGTAAAGAGAGAAGAGAGAAGTGGGGTAAAGACAGGAGAGAGAAGTGGGGTAAAGAGAGAAGAAGAGAGAGGTGGGGTAAAGACAGGAGAGAGAGGTGGGGTAAAGAGAGAAGAAGAGAGAGGTGGGGTAAAGACAGGAGAGAGAGGTGGGGTAAAGACAGGAGAGAGAAGTGGGGTAAAGAGAGAAGAAGAGAGAGGTGGGGTAAAGACAGGATAGAGAGGTGGGGTAAAGAGAGAAGAAGAGAGAGGTGGGGTAGAGAGAATAAGAAGAGAGAGGTGGGGTAAAGACAGGAGAGAGAGGTGAGGTAAAGACAGGAGAGAGAAGTGGGGTAAAGAGAGAAGAAGAGGGAGGTGGGGTAAAGACAGGAGAGAGAGGTGGGGTAAAGACAGGAGAGAGAAGTGGGGTAAAGAGAGAAGAAGAGAGAGGTGGGGTAAAGACAGGAGAGAGAGGTGGGGTAAATATAGAAGAAGAGAGAGGTGGGGTAAAGAGAGAAGAAGAGAGAGGTGGGGTAAAGACAGGAGAGAGAGGTGGGGTAAAGAGAGAAGAAGAGAGAGGTGGGGTAAAGACAGGAGAGAGAGGTGGGGTAAATAGAGAAGAAGAGAGAGGTGGGGTAAAGACAGGAGAGAAAAGTGGGGTAAAGAGAGGAGAGGAAGAGAGAAAAAAGACATGCCACAGCATCAGAGAAAAGTGAAGGAAAAGTAAAAAATATATATATATTTACAAAAATGTGTTTCTACCACTGGGAGTGAACACATGACCTTCAGATCAGGAGTGATGTGATTAAAACAAAGAACGAGTTTCTACCACTGGGAGTGAACACATGACCTTCAGATCAGGAGTGATGTGATTAAAACAAAGAACGAGTTTCTACCACTAGGGTTGGTTGAACACGTGACCTTTGGCTCCGGAGATTTTGCAACGCCACACACACACACACACACACACACACACACACACACACACACACACACACACACACACACACACACACACACACACACACACACACACACACACACACACACACACACACACACACACACACACACAGAACGAATGGCCCTGCTATGTAATCGTAGCGATACCAACAATGCTACTGTAAATAAACACACACATACATACACACACACACACATTCCTGAAACAAGATAGTTTATAATGCATACATATACACTCATGCTGTGCCAACTGAGGCCACAGTGTAGTGTAGTGTGTGTGTGTGTGTGTGTGTGTGTGTGTGTGTGTGTGTGTGTGTGTGTGTGTGTGTGTGTGTGTGTGTGTGTGTGTGTGTGTGTGTGTCATGAAGCTGCTCTTCAAGCGTAATATACCATCACAGACTGGAGGCTTAGAGCTAGGATGGACATATGCAGGAGGGAAGCAGGGGAACAGAGGGAAGGAGAGAGGTGGAGTCAGGATGGAGATAGGCAAATAGAGAGAAGAAGGAGTGAGATAGATAGATGGATAGATAGATGGAAGTGAAGAGAGAGAGAAGAGGGAGAGAGGGGGGTAGAGAGGGAAGGTGAGAAAGAAGAGAGGGGGTAGAGAGGGATGGAGAGAAAGAAGAGAGGGGGGTAGAGAGGGAAGGTGAGAAAGAAGAGAGGGGGAAGAGAGGGATGGAGAGAAAGAAGAGAGGGGGGTAGAGAGGGAAGGTGAGAGGCGGACAGAGAAAAGAGGGAGTGGGAGAGAGGGATGGAGATAAAGAAGAGAGGGGGTAGAGAGGGAAGGAGAGAGAAAGGAGGGAGTGGGAGAGAGGGATGGAGAGAGGCGGACAGAGAAAAGAGGAAGTGGGAGAGAGGGATGGAGAGAGGCGGACAGAGAAAAGAGGAAGAGAGGGACGGAGAGAGGCGGACAGAGAAAAGAGGGAGTGGGAGAGAGGGAAGGAGAGAGAAAAGAGGAAGAGAGGGACGGAGAGAGGCGGACAGAGAAAAGAGGGAGTGGGAGAGAGGGATGGAGAGAAATAAGAGAGGGGGGTAGAGAGGGACAGAGAGAGGCAGACAGAGAAAAGAGGGAGTGGGAGAGAGGGATGGAGAGAAAGAAGAGAGGGGGGTAGAGAGGGAAGGAGAGAGAAAAGAGGGAGAGGGAGAGAGGGATGGAGAGAAAGAAGAGAGGGGGGTAGAGAGGGACAGAGAAAAGAGGGAGTGGGAGAGAGGGATGGAGAGAAAGAAGAGAGGGGGTAGAGAGGGACGGAGAGAGGCGGACAGAGAAAAGAGGGAGTGGGAGAGAGGGATGGAGAGAAAGAAGAGAGGGGGTAGAGAGGGACGGAGAGAGGCGGACAGAGAAAAGAGGGAGTGGGAGAGAGGGATGGAGAGAAAGAAGAGAGGGGGGTAGAGAGGGACAGAGAAAAGAGGGAGTGGGAGAGAGGGATGGAGAGAAAGAAGAGAGGGGGTAGAGAGGGACGGAGAGAGGCAGACAGAGAAAAGAGGGAGTGGGAGAGAGGGATGGAGAGAAAGAAGAGAGGGGGGTAGAGAGGGACGGAGAGAGGCGGACAGAGAAAAGAGGGAGTGGAAGAGAGGGATGGAGAGAAAGAAGAGAGGGGGTAGAGTGGGATGGAGAGAGGCGGACAGAGAAAAGAGGGAGTGGGAGAGAGGGATGGAGTAGAAGATAGAGAAAGAATAAGAGGTAGAGGAGCGGGGGAACGAGAGATGGAGATGGAAGAGAAGGAGGTTGAAAAGAACAGAAAGGAACAGAACTCAGATAAAAGAGTTTCTAATGATGTAATAATGAGAATAAGATGTAGTTCTTTACCCTTGTCTTGTAGTAATTCATCCGTCTTGTACATGCGTGTTGGCATGTGTGTGTGTGTGTGTGTGTGTGTGTGTTGAAATGCATTTGGGTTGAACTAATTGGTTGGTCACTGGTCGGCTGGTCCATTGTGGATAACAGAGGTCAAAATGGGGGATAAGGTTGTGTGTGTGTGTGCCTGTGTGCTAGTGCTTGAACAGAGAGAGGGGTGACGAGAGGCATAAAAGGGGGAGGAGAAGCAATAAATGAAGTGGATGGCTGGGAAAGGATGGATGAAGGGGTTTTCAGGGTGCAACGAGGAGTGGTAGGATTGAAAGGGTTAAGAATTGGGTAGGTAGTGGGGACAAGGGAGAGGGGAAAGGAATAGGGGGTAGGGAGAAGGGAGAGGGGATAGGGAAAAGGGGAGAGGGGAGAGGGGGAGGAAAAAGGGGGGTGAGTTCATTCATAGATAATGACTAACCTATGGGTCCTGCTTAAACTTTTATTTTCATTTGTTTTGTGTTTGCACAATGTTTTCTAAAGTCGATCAACGATAAGAGGTAAAAGAGAGAGAGAAAAAGCGTTAGTGTTAGTGACTTCTTCATGGTTACACATTCCTGAGGGCTGTTCAGATACAGATTTGTCAGTAGGTGGTCTAATTGTGCAGAGATATTTTCCCAGAGACCAGGGCCTGTATTCTCAACTTGCCTGATCTAAGATTAAGTCCCACCTCTTATTCACTATGATTTATAAGGCAAAACTGATCCTAGATCAGACACCGCCTCTACTCAAAACACATCCTAGTCTTTTTACCGCAACAAGATCAACAGACACCCAGTGAACGTTGTCAGAATGTTGATGGAACGTTGACGGAACGTAGGCATAGCTCCACAACAGATTCCAGCATCTCTCTCACTGCAGACAGCAAAGCACTCATCTTAACATTCCACCCCATTGTTACGTAACCTTGACACCCCGGTCCTGCGATCTAATTGGCTACTGCACCCCGGCCCTGCGATCTGATTGGCTGCTGTGCCTGTGATCCTGGAGGCCAACGGCGGGCAGCAACACACAGAAGCTCCCCTCTGTCTTAATTGACTTTGCTTCAGGGACGCCTGACGTATCACACTCACACATGTACACACACATGTACACACACACGCACGCACACACACACATACACACACGCACTCACACATACACTCACACATGTACACACACACACACACGCACGCACGCACATTCACACACACACACACACACGCACTCACACATACACTCACACACACACACACTCTCACACACACTCACACACACACACACTCACACACTCTCTCTCTCTCTCTCACACACACACACACACACACACACACACACACACACACACACACACACACACACACACACACACACACACACACACACACACACACATACATACACACACATAGCTCAGATCAATCTGCAGAACACAGGAAGACAAGGAGTTTTCTAATGGATGAAGGCCAAAGCCCACATCACTCACATGCAACCAAGGTGTCCGTCCCAAATGGCACCCTACTCCCTATATAGGGCACTACTTTTGACCAGGGCCCATGGGGCTCTAGTGACCTATATAGGGAAAAGGGTGCTATTTGGGACGCAACCCAGTGTGTAGGAAGACTACAGGCATCTGTGTCTATCATCCATCTATCTGCAGAGCTAAAAATACTCCTCCATGTGAATTTACACTGACTAATACCACCTCTGTGGTGCTGACCTGGGTTCAAACACTATTCAAAATATTTCAAATGACTTTATCTGTGCTTGACTGAGCTTCCCTGATTTAATGGAACCAATATAACTGTCCCAGAATGACAATACCCTCCTATATGGTACTCCAGGCAAGCTAGATCAAACACTAAACGTGTTTGAAAAATGTAGAATAGTATTTGAACCCAGGTCTGGTGTGCTGAAACATACTGCATGCAAGCTGTTAGTGATGGTGGCCCAGTGTGCCCTCTGGTGGTGAGAGCTTTGATGTGCGCGTCTCTCTCTCATGTTTGGAATTTCCATGTGATCAATATTTAATATAATATATAATAGAAGAGCCCACTTTTAGAACAGACAGGACACACACACACACACACACACACACTACCTGCACCAGTACATCAAACAGCTGTTATGTTTCCTCATCAAATGCCTATTAAAGCCACATTCTGGAGTTTGACACAGTAAGATAGAGGTACTTAACTAAATGAAGCATTGGGTACTGCTCTCTAATATAATGTATATCTGTGTGTGGTTTAGAAGATGTTAGCACAATGGAAAAACCCAAGCAGTCTACGAACATGGAACTATGCAGTTCTATCGCTTCACTCTTCAAATTCACTTCCTCTTCCTTTCTCTAGAAAAAAAGAGAGAGATTGAGAGAGAGAGAGAGAGAGATTGAGAGAGAGAGAGATATAAAAAGAGAGAGAGTGATTGAGAGAGAGAGAGAGAGTAAGAGAGAGAGATAAAAAGAGAGAGAGAGTGATTGAGAGAGAGAGAGAGATAAAAAGAGAGAGAGAGTGATTGAGAGAGATGAAAAGTTGTTAGGCTGAACGTGTACGGAAGGAGGAAGTTGAGAGTTGTGAATCAGAGACAGAGAATCAGAAAGATTCAGAGACAGACAGGTGGTGTGAAGACAGACAGGTGGTGTGAAGACACAGCTGTTATGAAGACAGACAGGTGGTGTGAAGACAGAGATTAAACACAGTGAAACAGAATGTATAAATTAAATTAAATATGTGGTGAAAGAGGAGACTGGAAAACAACAAAAAGACAACAAGAGAAGAGGATCAGAGAAGAGGATCAGAGACGAGGATCAGAGACGAGGATCAGAGACGAGGATCAGAGAAGAGGATCAGAGAAGAGGATCAGAGAAGAGGATCAGAGAAGAGGATCAGAGACGAGGATCAGAGAAGAGGATCAGAGACGAGGGTCAGAGAAGAGGATCAGAGAAGAGGATCAGAGACGAGGATCAGAGAAGAGGATCAGAGAAGAGGATCAGAGACGAGGATCAGAGAAGAGGATCAGAGACGAGGATCAGAGAAGAGGATCAGAGACGAGGATCAGAGAAGAGGATCAGAGACGAGGATCAGAGAAGAGGATCAGAGACGAGGATCGTAGAAGTGGATCAGAGAAGTGGATCAACATCGGTGGGGCTGACAACAGAGCAAGAGATGAGAAAACACTGGGTCTACTGTCTTCTGGCCCTCGTGCTGATACATACAGGTTGGTGTCACTTACAAAAAACTAGAATAAGAGGAAAGTTTTAGTTTAGTAGAACACACAGAGCAAGAAAGTGCATTTATCAAATAATCGAGGACAACAAAAAAGTAAAATACTGACAGTTGAAATCGGATGTTTTACACTTTAGCTAAACGCATTTAAACTCAGTTTTCACAATTCCTGACATTTAATCCTAATAAAAATTCCCTGTCTTAGGTCCGTTAATATTTGGTAGCATTGCCTTTAAATTGTTTAACTTGGGTCAAACGTTTCGGGTAGCCTTCCACAAGCTTCCCACAATAAGTTGGGTGAATTTTGGACCATTCCTCCTGATAGAGCTGATGTAACTGAGTCAGGTTTGTAGGCCTCCTTGCTCACACACGCTTTTTCAGTTCTGCACACAATTTTTTTATGGAATTGAGGTCAGGGCTTTGTGATGTCCACTCCGATACCTTGAGTTTGTTGTCTTTAAGCCATTTTGCCACAACTTTGGAAGTATGCTTGGGGTCATTGTCCATTTGGAAGACCCATTTGTGACCAAGCTTTAACTTCCTGACTGATGTCTTGAGATATTGCTTCAATATATTCACATCATTTTCCTCCCTCTTGATGCCATCTATTTTGTGAAGTGCACCAGTCCCTCCTGCCACAAATCACCCCCACAACATGATGCTGCCACCCCCATGCTTCACGGCTGGGATGGTGTTCTTCATGCTTGCCTTTTTCCTCCAAACATAACGATGGTCATTATGGCCAAACAGTTCTATTTTTGTTTCATCAGACCAGAGGACATCCAAAAAGTACCATCTTTGTCCCCATGTGCAGTTGCAAACCGTAGCCTGGCTTTTTTATGGAGGTTTTGAAGCAGTGGCTTCTTCCTTGCTGAGCGGCCTTTCAGGTTATTTCAATATAGGACTCGTTTTATTGTGGATATAGATACTTTTGTATCTGTTTCCTCCAGCATCTTCACAAGGTCCTTTGCTGTTGATCTGGAATTGATTTGCACTTTTCGCACCAATTTACGTTCATCTCTAGGAGACAGAACGCGTCTCCTTCCTGAGCGGTATGACGGCTGCATGGTCCAATGGTGTTTATACTTGTGTAATATTGTTTGTACAGATGAACGTGGTACCTTCAGGTATTTGGAAATTGCTCCCAGGGATGAACCAGACTTGTGGAGGTCTACAAAAAAAAAATCTTGCCTGATTTCTTTTCATTTTCTCATGATGTCAAGGTAGGCCTTGAAATACATCCGCAGGTATACCTCCAATTCAAATTATGTCAATTAGCCTATCAGAAGCTTCTAAAGCCATGACATAATTTTCTGGAATTTTCCAAGCTGTTTAAAGGCACAGTCAACTTAGTGTATGTAAACTTCTGACCCACTGGAATTGTGATACAGTGAATTATATGTGAAATAATCTGTCTGTGAACAATTGCTGGAAAAATTACTTGTGTCATGCACAAAGTAGATGTCCTAACCGACTGGCCAAAACTATAGTTTGTTAACACGAAATTTGTGGAGTGGTTGAAAAACTAGTTTTAATGACTCCAACCTAAGTCTATGTAAACTTGCGACTTCAACTGTATGTGTGTGTGTCTGAATGTGTGTCTGAATGTGTATTAATGCAAAAAAATTCATTTCACTGGAAGTGGCTGTGACTTTTTCTAGCGCCCACACATAACTGACTTCTACCCTATTGCTTCACACAGGCGTAGCCGGCAGTGTGATCTCTGTGTCTCACACACAGGACAGAGGGCATCTATCTATTACTTGTCGTCTCCTGTCGGAGAACGACACTGTATCTCAGATCAACTGGGAGATGATCAGCAGTCACAACCATACCACTACCAAACTGAAACTGGGCACCTTCCATCCCGTGTTCGGTACATATATAATAATAATGTCATATATATATATATATATATATATATATATATATATATATATATACACAGTGGGGCAAAAAAGTATTTAGTCAGCCACCAATTGTGCAAGTTCTCCCACTTAAAAAGATGAGAGAGGCCTGTAATTTTCATCATAGGTACACTTCAACTATGACAGACAAAATGAGAAGAAAAAAAATCCAGAAAATCACATTGTAGGATTTTTATGAATTTATTTGCAAATTATGGTGGAAAATAAGTATTTGGTCACCTACAAACAAGCAAGATTTCTGGCTCTCACAGACCTGTAACTTCTTCTTTAAGAGGCTCCTCTGTCCTCCACTCGTTACCTGTATTAATGGCAACTGTTTGAACTTGTCCACAACCTCAAACAGTCACACTCCAAACTCCACTATGGCCAAGACCAAAGAGCTGTCAAAGGACACCAGAAACAAAATTGTAGACCTGCACCAGGCTGGGAAGACTGAATCTGCAATAGGTAAGCAGCTTGGTTTGAAGAAATCAACTGTGGGAGCAATTATTAGGAAATGGAAGACATACAAGACCACTGATAATCTCCCTCGATCTGGGGCTCCACGCAAGATCTCACCCTGTGGGGTCAAAATTATCACAAGAACGGTGAGCAAAAATCCCAGAACCACACGGGGGGACCTAGTGAATGACCTGCATAGAGCTGGGACCAAAGTAACAAAGCCTACCATCAGTAACACACTACGCCGCCAGGGACTCACATCCTCCAGTGCCAGACGTGTCCCCCTGCTTAAGCCAGTACATGTCCAGGCCCGTCTGAAGTTTGCTAGAGAGCATTTGGATGATCCAGAAGAAGATTGGGAGAATGTCATATGGTCAGATGAAACCAAAATATAACTTTTTGGCAAAAACTCAACTCGTCGTGTTTGGAGGACAAAGAATGCTGAGTTGCATCCAAAGAACACCATACCTACTGTGAGCATGGCGGTGGAAACATCATGCTTTGGGGCTGTTTATCTGCAAAGGGACCAGGACGACTGATCCGTGGAAAGGAAAGAATGAATGGGGCCATGTATTGTGAGATTTTGAGTGAAAACCTCCTTCCATCAGCAAGGGCATTGAAGATGAAACGTGGCTGGGTCTTTCAGCATGACAATGATCCCAAGCACACCGCCCGGGCAACGGAGTGGCTTCGTAAGAAGCATTTCAAGGTCCTGGAGTGGCCTAGCCAGGTCACCAGATCTCAACCCCATAGAAAATCTTTGGAGGGAGTTGAAAGTCCGTGTTGCCCAGCAACAGCCCCAAAACATCACTGCTCTAGAGGAGTTCTGCATGGAGGAATGGGCCAAAATACCAGCAACAGTGTGTGAAAACCTTGTGAAGACTTACAGAAAATGTTTGACCTCTGTCATTGCCAACAAAGGGTATATAACAAAGTATTGAGATAAACTTTTGTTATTGACCAAATACTTATTTTCCACCATAATTTGCAAATAAATTCATTAAAAATCCTACAATGTGATTTTCTGGATTTTTTTTTCTAATTTTGTCTGTCATAGTTGAAGTGTACCTATAATTACAGGCCTCTCTCGTCTTTTTAAGTGGGAGAACTTGCACAATTGGTGGCTGACTAAATACTTTTTTGCCCCACTCTATATATACAGTGCCTTGCGAAAGTATTCGGCCCCCTTGAACTTTGCGACCTTTTGCCACATTTCAGGCTTCAAACATAAAGATATAAAACTGTATTTTTTTGTGAAGAATCAACAACAAGTGGGACACAGTCATGAAGTGGAACGACATTTATTGGATATTTCAAACTTTTTTAACAAATCAAAAACTGAAAAATTGGGCGTGCAAAATTATTCAGCCCCCTTAAGTTAATACTTTGTAGCGCCACCTTTTGCTGCGATTACAGCTGTAAGTCGCTTGGGGTATGTCTCTATCAGTTTTGCACATCGAGAGACTGAATTTTTTTCCCATTCCTCCTTGCAAAACAGCTCGAGCTCAGTGAGGTTGGATGGAGAGGATTTGTGAACAGCAGTTTCCAGTTCTTTCCACAGATTCTCGATTGGATTCAGGTCTGGACTTTGACTTGGCCATTCTAACACCTGGATATGTTTATTTTTGAACCATTCCATTGTAGATTTTGCTTTATGTTTTGGATCATTGTCTTGTTGGAAGACAAATCTCCGTCCCAGTCTCAGGTCTTTTGCAGACTCCATCAGGTTTTCTTCCAGAATGGTCCTGTATTTGGCTCCATCCATCTTCCCATCAATTTTAACCATCTTCCCTGTCCCTGCTGAAGAAAAGCAGGCCCAAACCATGATGCTGCCACCACCATGTTTGACAGTTGGGATGGTGTGTTCAGAGTGATGAGCTGTGTTGCTTTTACGCCAAACATAACGTTTTGCATTGTTGCCAAAAAGTTCAATTTTGGTTTCATCTGACCAGAGCACCGTCTTCCACATGTTTGGTGTGTCTCCCAGGTGGCTTGTGGCAAACTTTAAACAACACTTTTTATGGATATCTTTAAGAAATGGCTTTCTTCTTGCCACTCTTCCATAAAGGCCAGATTTGTGCAATATACGACTGATTGTTGTCCTATGGACAGAGTCTCCCACCTCAGCTGTAGATTTCTGCAGTTCATCCAGAGTGATCATGGGCCTCTTGGCTGCATCTCTGATCAGTCTTCTCCTTGTATGAGCTGAAAGTTTAGAGGGACGGCCAGGTCTTGGTAGATTTGCAGTGGTCTGATACTCCTTCCATTTCAATATTATCGCTTGCACAGTGCTCCTTGGGATGTTTAAAGCTTGGGAAATCTTTTTGTATCCAAATCTGGCTTTAAACTTCTTCACAACAGTATCTCGGACCTGCCTGGTGTGTTCCTTGTTCTTCATGATGCTCTCTGCGCTTTTGACGGACCTCTGAGACTATCACAGTGCAGGTGCATTTATACGGAGACTTGATTACACACAGGTGGATTGTATTTATCATCATTAGTCATTTAGGTCAACATTGGATCATTCAGAGATCCTCACTGAACTTCTGGAGAGAGTTTCCTGCACTGAAAGTAAAGGGGCTGAATAAATTTGCACGCCCAATTTTTCAGTTTTTGATCTGTTAAAAAAGTTTGAAATATCCAATAAATGTCGTTCCACTTCATGATTGTGTCCCACTTGTTGTTGATTCTTCACAAAAAAATCCAGTTTTATATCTTTATGTTTGAAGCCTGAAATGTGGCAAAAGGTCGCAGAGTTCAAGGGGGCCGAATACTTTCGCAAGGCACTGTATATATATATATATATATATATTAACCTAACAAAGTAGTATGTGTATGCTATACTCATAATGCACAGAACTTTGGGATTTGTGTATGTGAATAAAAAGTAAATAAAAAGTATTATTGTTGTTATTATCAATATCATATATATGCCGTTTAGGTACCTACGTGGTCCCAGAGTACAACGACACTGTGAAGATCCAAAGTAGTGCCTCCAGCCGTAGTTCCAGACTCGACCTGAAGGGAGGCGCTGTGGAGGAGGTCAGCCAACTCTGCTGTGTTTTCATCACATTTCCCTCTGGGGTGCGGGAGCACTGTACACATACCCGGATCAATGAAAACACTGGTACTCTCCCTCTCTACCTTTATCTTATTTCTCTCTCTCTCTCTCTCTCTCTCTCTCTCTCTCTCTCTCTCACTTCAATTTCAATTTAAGGGGCAATGTAAGCATATGTTTACATTCCCAAAGCAAGTGAAATAGATTTTTTAAAAAGGGACATAAACAATAAAAAATTAACAGAAAACATTACATTCACACACTCTCTCTGTCTCTCTCTCTGTCTCTCTCTCTCTCTCTCTCTCTCTCTCTCTCTCTCTCTCTCTCTCTCTCTCTCTCTCACTCTCACTCTCACTCTCACTCTGTGTGTCTCTCTCACTCTGTGTGTCTCTCTCCACTCTCTCAATTTCAATTCAAGGGGCTTTATTGGCATGGCAAACATATGTTTACCTTCCCAAGCAAGTGAAATAGATAATTAACAAAGGTTTCTCTCTCTGTCTATGTGAAATACATCCTGGGCATTCCCTTCTCTCACTTCCTCTCTCACTTCCTCTCTCATTTTCTCTGTTGTGTTGTGTTTTACATGTCTGTGTGTCTGTCCACAGCAGAGGCCCATGATCTTCTGCTGTTGGTAGTACTGTGTTTGACATGTCTGTGTGTCTGTCCACAGTGGAGGCCCATGATCTTCTGCTGTTGGAAGTACTGTGTTTGACATGTCTGTGTGTCTGTCCACAGTGGAGGCCCACAATCTTCTGCTGTTGGTAGTACTGTGTTTGACATGTCTGTGTGTCTGTCCACAGTGGAGGCCCACGATCTTCTGCTGTTGGTAGTACTATGTTTGACATGTCTGTGTGTCTGTCCACAGTGGAGGCCCACGATCTTCTGCTGTTGGTAGTACTATGTTTGACATGTCTGTGTGTCTGTCCACAGCGGAGGCCCATGATCTTCTGCTGTTGGTAGTACTGTGTTTGACATGTCTGTGTGTCTGTCCACAGTGGAGGCCCATGATCTTCTGCTGTTGGTAGTACTGTGTTTGACATGTCTGTGTGTCTGTCCACAGTGGAGGCCCACGATCTTCTGCTGTTGGTAGTACTGTGTTTGACATGTTTGTGTGTCTGTCCACAGTGGAGGCCCATGACCTTCTGCTGTTGGTAGTACTATGTTTGACATGTCTGTGTGTCTGTCCACAGTGGAGGCCCATGATCTTCTGCTGTTGGTAGTACTGTGTTTGACATGTCTGTGTGTCTGTCCACAGTGGAGGCCCATGATCTTCTGCTGTTGGTAGTACTGTGTTTGACATGTCTGTGTGTCTGTCCACAGCAGAGGCCCAGGAGTCAGAGGATGCACAGCGGCTGCTAGGGGAAAGAACTTTGGAACAGTGGTCCCTGTTGGTAGGAGGCTCTACCATCAGCATCCTGAGCATTGTGACCTCACTGTACTACTGCTGGAAGTACTGCTGCAGACACTGCTGTCACAGGTAGGCCTACCTCAGTGGAGGTTGGTGCTGTTTAAGATGAGGCTACTGTGGACCATTGAAAAACTTTTTGTCTGTCTCTCAACCTATCAAAATCATTCTTCCCTCTGTATCTCTATTCCAAGCTCATTTTACTGTCTCTCCATTATCTCTATCACTGCTCTCTCTTCCGCTTTGTTTTTTCTCTTTGTCTCTCTCTGTCACACACAGGATGGAAAGACAGGCCTCACTCTCTCTGTCAGTAAAGTTTCCAGTAGCACTGATTCTAACACCAAATGTTATCAGCTCTCTGACTCTAACAACAAGACTCATCTGCTCTCTGACTCTAACAACAAGACTCATCTGCTCTCTGACTCTAACAACAAGACTCATCTGCTCTCTGACTCTAACAACGAGACTTATCTGCTCTCTGACTCTAAACCAAGACTTATCAGCTCTCTGACTCTAAAAGAAGACGTATCAGTTCTCTGACTCTAAACCAAGACTTATCAGCTCTCTGACTCTAACAACAAGACGTATCTGCTCTCTGACTCTAACACCAAATGTTTTCAGTTCTCTGACTCTAAACCAAGACTTATGTGCTCTTGTCTCTTGTTCCAGGAGGCGAATGTTTGAGGTAGAGGCGTATCTGACAGATCAACACACAGAATCAGAAGTAAAATTATTTTCTCAGCTACACTTTTAGCTTAACATGCCGTTTTGACACAATGGAAACTTACATCCTTACGTAGAAATCCTTTATCTAGAAAGGAAGTGTTGTAACCTAAAGCACACGGAAAAGGTCATTGGTGAAAGTTAATATAGGCTACCTAACCACATGTCTCTCTAGAGTCATAGAGATAGAGCCATTGCCTGTCTCTATGGGTAGAGTGACCTCAGTAAACATAGTGACCTGCGTTACCATGAAAACCCACAGGGCCCCCCATTCGGCATGGTTATCACCATGGTTTCCTGTTGTTCACTGTCTCGGGCCATCGCTCAGCCGTTTCTCACTCTCTCTCACACACACACACACACACACACACACACACACACACACACACACACACACACACACACACACACACACACACACACACACACACACACTGGTAAATGTGGTTTGGTGTTTATCATACTTGGGTTCACAATAGTGTAACACACAGTAGCTGGTGTACTGTTAACAGGGCAGAATACTCAGTCTGTCAAGCAAAGCATTTTATACCATTTGCTGTGTGGTCAGATTTAGTGTGATGTGAACATTGCAGTGAGAATTGCTTTCATTACACTTCTGTTACAGTCCTCCTTTTCATTTGGTCTTTACATTTACATGATAGAACATGATGAAATGTAAACTGATACGAGCAACAACAACATCTCTCTCTCTCTCTCATCCAGGGGGTCACAGAGGAGCCCCCCCAGCAACCCCCTCTTCCCTCACCCCCCCAGCCTCAGCCCCAGGGTTTTGACCCCTCCAAGCTCTATGCTAAGATCAAGCTGGACCTGCTGTATGGACGGCTGTGGAAGGCCTACCAGGGGACGGCCACAACCTGGGGCCCCACAACACAGCACGGGCCACAACAAGGGCCACAACAAGGGCGACAGCAAGTGGCAGAGCCAGGGCCACAAAAGGTATGTCTTTCTTTCTACACGTTTTATATTTATCTATGCATGAGGAAACCTCACTTTTCAAAGCAGTCAATTCAAAATAAAGGAATTTATTCAACTTCTACAGTGCTTTTCGTCACAAAAATAATCTTAAAGTGCTTGAAAAAGCCAAACGAACAAGAATGGAATAAAACAGCTGCATGACAGACTGGGTCTGGACTAGGATGTTCAGTTAGACTGGATGTTTTTCAGTGTTTCAAACCTCCGACAGGTGGAGTGATAGTCAAGAATGAACCACATGTTTGTAGCGGCCTGTCCATGATACGGCGTTGCTCTCCCTTCTTGACATCTCAGTCGACCAGACAGGTCCTACAGGCGCTAGTTTCGTCGCACCTTAACTACTGCCCAGCTGTGCGGCAAAGGGACATAGGTACAATTGCAGTTGGTCCAGAACAAAGCAGCACCTAGGTGCACAGAGACGTACACGGAGGGAAAGAGTCAGTGACATGTCAGTCTCTCCTGGCTCAAAGTTGAGGAGAGATTGACTGCATCACCAGCTGTCTTTGTGTGAGGTGTTGATGTGTTGAAGGTACCGAACTGTCTGTTCAAGCAGTTGGCAGCACAGTTCGGACACTCATCAGTACCACACAAGACATGCAACCTGAGGTCTTTTGGCCTTTCTAGGGAGGTTTTGGCCTTTCTAGGGAGTTTTTCCTAGCCAATGTGATTCTACACCTGCATTGCTTGCTGTTTGGGGTTTTATGCTGGGTTTCTGTACAGCACTTTGAGATATCAGCTCATGTACGAAGGGCTATATAAATACATTTGATTTGATTTGATCCTTCCACAGTCCCCAGCTCCAGAATAGAGGCTAGGAAACTCAAGTATTAAATAGAGGCATGACTACATGGAACTCTCTGCCACTCCAAGTAACTCAAGTATTAAATAGAGGCATGACTACATGGAACTCTCTGCCACCCCAAGTAACTCAAGTATTAAATAGAGGCATGACTACATGGAACTCTCTGCCACCCCAAGTAACTCAAGTATTAAATAGAGGCATGACTACATGGAACTCTCTGCCACTCCAAGTAACTCAAGTATTAAATAGAGGCATGACTACATGGAACTCTCTGCCACCCCAAGTAACTCAAGTATTAAATAGAGGCATGACTACATGGAACTCTCTGCCACCCCAAGTAACTCAAGTATTAAATAGAGGCATGACTACATGGAACTCTCTGCCACCCCAAGTAACTCAAGTATTAAATAGAGGCATGACTACATGGAACTCTCTGCCACCCCAAGTAACTCAAGTATTAAATAGAGGCATGACTACATGGAACTCTCTGCCACTCCAAGTAACTCAAGTATTAAATAGAGGCATGACTACATGGAACTCTCTACCACCCCAAGTAACTCAAGTATTAAATAGAGGCATGACTACATGGAACTCTCTGCCACCCCAAGTAACTCAAGTATTAAATAGAGGCATGACTACATGGAACTCTCTGCCACTCCAAGTAACTCAAGCTAGTAATTTAACCAGTTTAATAAAACAGATGAAACCTTACAGCAGAAAGGGGACTGTGACGAGACACGTACATTTTACATACAGCACCAGTCAACAGTTTGGACACACCTACTCATTCCAGGATTTTTCTTTATTTTCGTTATTTATACCAAGAGTGTGCAAAGCTGTCATCAAAGCAGAGGGTGGTTCCTTTGAAGAATATAACATATATTTTTGATTTGTTTAACACTTTTTTGGTTACTACATGATTCCATATGTGTTATTTTATAGTTTTAATGTATTCAATATTATTCTACAATGTAGAAAATAGGAAAAATAAGGAAAAACCCTTGAATGAGTAGGTGTGTCCAAACTGCTGATTGGTACTGTACAGTGTATTGTAAATTGCACTGTTCTATGTTTTAGACATATATATTGTGTATGTACTGATAGGTAGGCTGTGTGTGATGTTTTTCAGTCCTTGATGTATTTCAGTCCTTGACTAATAATGTTCTGTACTATGTACTATATCATGTTTCATGTGGACCCCAGGAAGAGTAGCGGCTAAAGGGGATCCTAATAAAATACCAAATACAACTTGAATACAAAGCAAAAAATAGCGTTTGTTGAAGCCTGTGCATCAAAAGACACAGAAATGACACATGTACAGCATTTGATAAAGTCAACATCATAATCAGGTCTACTTCCTTCTGGGGGAAAATTGGGCATCACAGAGGGAAGAACCGGAAGAATCCGTTCTACAACTAGAACCAGAACATCAACCACCTCTGGAAGGAAGAGAGGAACCAGTGACTGAGCCTGAAACTGAGTCTGAGCTAATACCTCCACCAACCCTGGATCCTGGGACACAGATGGAGGAAATGGAGTCGGACACTGGTTTATGAGGGGAGTGTGTGTGCGTGTGTTGGGATGAATAATGTATTGTTGACATTGGTTGAATAACCCTGAAACTATCTGTCAATTAATACGATCAATCTTTATTGTCCCAGAGGGACATTTAGTGTGAGAATATTAAACTCATCTGAACTTTTAAACAGAGTTAAGGGTTTAATAACCTTTGGCTTTTTAAAGAGACCTGTTATTACAGGAGTGAGACAGTGTATGTTTGTGGCTTTCTGTTAATATAACTGAGTTATACTGATTCATGACCAATATACAGTATATAAAATATTTTTATGTTGTACTTAACCGTTTTGCTTATTTTGCAACAAGATATTTCATTGTTCTACTGTAGGCGTATTACTGAAACCCTTTGAATATCCTTTTGCTTTATACTTAAATATACTTTGTATACTTTTATTTCAATAAAAAAATCAGACCATCAAAATTGATTCTCCTTCACTTGACATCAGTGGAGGCTGCTGAGGGGAGGACAGCTCATAAGAAATGGCATGAACAGAGCAAATGGAATGGCATCAAACCATGTACCATTCCACTGATTCCGCTCCATCCATTACCACGAGCCCGTCCTCCCAATTAAGGTGCCACCAACCTCCTGTGCTTGCCATTTAGATTGTGCCTGCTCTTTCTTTGGGCCACTGGGGGGCGACACAATACTTGTTGTTCGCTGACTGAAGCCCAGGGTAGAGTGACAAACACACTGTAAGGTTAATGTCTACTTTTGTAACTGAAGCACGGACAGTTTTAACAATCATAATGCAGTGCCTTCAGAACGTATTCACACCTCTTGACTTTTTCCACATTTTGTTGCATTACAGCCAGAATTTAAAATGTATTACATTTACAATTGTGTCACTAGCCTACACATAATACCCTATAATGTCAAAGTGGAATTATGTTTTAAGATTAGATTTTTTTTATAAACTAAAAAATGAAAAGCTGAAATGTCAATAAGTATTCAATCCCTTTGTTATGGCAAGCCTAAATCAGTTTAGGAATAAACATGTGCTTAACAAGTCACATAATAAGTTGCATGAACTCTTCACTCTGTGTGCAATAATAGGGTTTAAGATTACTTTTGAATGATACCTAATCTCTGTACCACACAAATACAATTATCTATAAGGTCCCTCAGTTGAGCAGTACATTTCAAACACAATTTCAACCACAAAGATCAGGGAGGTTTTCCAATGCCTTGCAAAGAAGAGCACCTATTGCTAGATGGTAATAAAAAAAATAGCAAACATTGAATATTCTTTTGAGCACGGTGAAGTTAATAATGACACTTTGTATGGCGTATCAATACACCCAGTCACTACAAATATACAGACGTCATTCCTAACTCGGTTGCCGGAGAGGAATGAAACCGCTCAGGGATTTCACCATGAGGCCTATGGTGACTTTAAAACAGTTACTGTTTAATGGCTTTTATAGGAGAAAACTGAGGATGAATCAACAACATTGTAGTTACTCCACAATTCTAACCTAATTGAGTGAAAAGAAGGAAGCCTGAACAGAATAAAAATATTCGACAACATGCATCCTGTTTGCAACAAGTCACTAAAGTAATACTGCAAAACATGTGGCAAAGAAATGAACTGTTTTCTCCTGAATACAAAGCCTTACGTTTGGGACAAATCCAACAAAAATGTCACTGAGTACCAGTCTTCATATTTTCATCATGTTATGGGTATGCATGTCATCGGCAAGGACTAGGGAGTTTTTTAGGATAAAAATAAACAGAATAGAGTTAAGCACAGGAGAAATCCTAGAGGAAAACCTGGTTCAGTCTGCTTTCCAACAGACACTGGGAGACAAATTCCCCTTTCAGCAGGACAATAACCAAAAACACAGGCCAAATAGACACTGGAGTTACTTACCAATGTTCCTGAGTTGCCTAGTTACAGTTTTGACTAAATAGACTTGAAAATCTATTTCAAGACTTGAAAATGGCTGTCTATGTCATGACTTCCGCCGGAGTCGGCCCCTCTCCTTGTTCGAGCGGCGCTCGGCGGTCGACGTCACCGGCCTTCTAGCCATCGCCGATCCACTTTTCATTTTCCATTTGTTTTCTCTTTGTTTTCTACACACCTGGTTTCAATTCCCCCATTACATGTTCATTATTTAACCCTCTGGTTTCCCCCATGTTTGTGTTTGTTCTATTGTTCAGGCTGTTACTGACGGCTGGTATTTTGTTGCCTTGTTTTGTTATTAAGCCCGTTTATTTCATGGTACCGGTATTGTTCCAGCACCATAGTATTGTGTATACTGGTGTATCTTGTATTAAATACCTTGTCCACGCATCTCAGCTCTCCTTCGCCTGACTCCTTTCACCAGTTACCCACAGCCTTGACAGTCTAGCAATGATCAACAACCAACTTGACAGCTCTTGACGGATTTAAAAAATAATAATGTGCAAATATTGTGCAATCCATGTGTGGAAAACTCTTTGAGACTTACCCAGAAAGACTGACAGTTGTAATTTCTGCCAAGGGTGATTCTAACATGTATTGACTTAGGGGTGTTAATACTTACGTAAATAAGATATTTCTGTATTTCATTTTCAATAAATGTGCAAACATTTCTAAAAACATGTTTTCACTTTGTCATAATGGGGTATTGTGTGTAGATGGGTGAGAGAAAAACAACAACAATTGAATCTGTTTTAAATTCAGGCTGTAACACAACAAAATGTAGAATAAGTCAAGGGGTATGAATACTTTCTGAAGGCACTGTAACACAATGTGTTATGAGGCAGCAAATTTTAAAGATGGATACCAACTAGACACCACTTGTTCCTAAAAACATTTCAAAACAAGTAGCCTATGTAAACAAATTGGAAAAATAGCGGTAGGCTACAATGACATATGTGGCACTTGCAACAACGACCTATAGTGTAGTACAGGGAAAATGTCCTTTTTTTAAACCGTTACACGGAAGTCCCGTTTCGGGACTAAAGTCCAATCCCTTCCCAGTGTTATTTGGGGAAGGGCAAGGTAGCAAACTCACGGAATTGAAGGGTTTTCTGGTGGCTGGATCGTATAATTCACAAGGTAAGACGTCCGTGCATATAGTTTCTGTGCATCATTTTCTACTTTTTATCAAATACATTTTCAGATAAAGTTATATTGAGGAAAGGTAGGCTGTAAGAATGTTCCGTGTTTGCAAGTCTAGCCCTATGTTTTCAGGGACAAGTCATTGTAACATTGTAACAACACTACGGTGTTATATGTGAGTTGTAACGGATTGATACCAGTGTCTGAAGGATAAAGGTCCTCGGTAGTAATGTAAGACGGGTGAGTGGCTCTGTTATGGCCATGAAGTCATGCTTATGACGGTTTCTGCAGGTTTTATAACCACAAGTTCCAATGAAGTGTTATCAATTCATTCATTTGAGATTTTTTTAGGGTTGAAAACAGTTTGAAGGTTCTTGTTAACCTGAACCCTTCATGTCCACATCTCGATTCAACTCTAACCTCAACCACAACTACAGATTCATGGGGCGCCGGTGGGTAAAACCTTCGCCCCGACATATGCTAATATTTATATGGCAGACCGGGAGTGGACAGCCTTGACTAAATACCCGTTGGGTCCCATGTTTTAGAGACGATACCTGGATGATATCTTCGGAGTGTGGGAACATGATCTGGTACATTTCAAAACATTCATTGAAATACCCAATAACCATCATCCTACCGTAACAGTAAAATATGTCATCCAGTAGTATACAATAAACTTATTGGACACAACCCTTTTTTCATCCAGATACTGACACGCACTTAGTCTCTTTACAAACCTAAGTATATTTCAAGGACACAGACACACAAGTCCAGTTATCACCCAAAACATACATTCACTGGCATTGTCAAATCACAACTCAATGCATTCCATAGACTATGTACACAACAGAAAGAAGTTCATTCAGCCACACAGACCCTCATTAGTGCACTGGTGAAGAGGGGATACTCAAAGAGGTCATTGAGGTACATAAAGGCAAACACACTGGCAGGCCTCACCCAAAACAGAATGTTTGATCCCCCCCAACCCTAACACACTGGCAGGCCTCACCCAGAACAGAATGTTTGATCCCCCCAACCCTAACACACTGGCAGGCCTCACCCAGAACAGAATGTTTGATCCCCCCCAACCCTAACACACTGGGAGGCCTCACCCAGAACAGAATGTTTGATCCCCCCCCAACCCTAACACACTGACAGGCCTCACCCAGAACAGAATGTTTGATCCCCCCAACCCTAACACACTGGCAGGCCTCACCCAGAACAGAATGTTTGATCCCCCCCAACCCTAACACACTGACAGGCCTCACCCAGAACAGAATGTTTGATCCCCCCAACCCTAACACACTGGCAGGCCTCATCCAGAACAGAATGTTTGATCCCCCCCAACCTTAACACACTAGGAGGCCTCACCCAGAACAGAATGTTTGATCCCCCCCCCCAACCCTAACACACTAGGAGGCCTCACCCAGAACAGAATGTTTGATCCCCCCAACCCTAACACACTAGGAAGCCTCACCCAGAACAGAATGTTTGATCCCCCCAACCCTAACACACTAGGAGGCCTCACCCAGAACAGAATGTTTGATCCCCCCAACCCTAACACACTGGCAGGCCTCACCCAGAACAGAATGTTTGATCCCCCCCAACCCTAACACACTGGGAGGCCTCACCCAGAACATAATGTTTGATCCCCCCAACCCTAACACACTGGCAGGCCTCACCCAGAACAGAATGTTTAATCCCCCCAACCCTAACACACTGGGAGGCCTCACCCAGAACATAATGCTTGATCCCCCAACCCTAACACACTGGCAGGCCTCACCCAGAACATAATGTTTGATCCCCCAACCCTAACACACAGACAGGCTTCACCCAGAACAGAATGTTTGATCCCCCCAACCCTAACACACTGGCAGGCCTCATCCAGAACATAATGTTTGATCCCCCCAACCCTAACACACAGACAGGCCTCACCCAGAACAGAATGTTTGATCCCCCCAACCCTAACACACTGTCAGGCCTCACCCAGAACAGAATGTTTGATCCCCCCCAACCCTAACAAACTGACAGGCCTCACCCAGAACAGAATGTTTGATCCCCCAACCCTAACACACTGGCAGGCCTCATCCAGAACAGAATGTTTGATCCCCCCCAAACCTAACACACTAGGAGGCCTCACCCAGAACAGAATGTTTGATCCCCCCAACCCTAACACACTAGGAGGCCTCACCCAGAACAGAATGTTTGATCCCCCCAACCCTAACACACTAGGAGGCCTCACCCAGAACAGAATGTTTGATCCCCCCAACCCTAACACACTGGCAGGCCTCACCCAGAACAGAATGTTTGATCCCCCCCAACCCTAACACACTGGGAGGCCTCACCCAGAACAGAATGTTTGATCCCCCCAACCCTAACACACTGGCAGGCCTCACCCAGAACAGAATGTTTAATCCCCCCAACCCTAACACACTGGGAGGCCTCACCCAGAACATAATGCTTGATCCCCCAACCCTAACACACTGGCAGGCCTCACCCAGAACATAATGTTTGATCCCCCAACCCTAACACACTGACAGGCTTCACCCAGAACAGAATGTTTGATCCCCCCAACCCTAACACACTGACAGGCCTCATCCAGAACGTAATGTTTGATCCCCCCAACCCTAACACACAGACAGGCCTCACCCAGAACAGAATGTTTGATCCCCCCAACCCTAACACACTGGCAGGCCTCACCCAGAACAGAATGTTTGAACCCCCCCAACCCTAACACACTGACAGGCCTCACCCAGAACAGAATGTTTGATCCCCCAACCCTAACACACTGGCAGGCCTCACCCAGAACAGAATGTTTGATCCCCCCAACCCTAACACACTGGCAGGCCTCACCCAGAACAGAATGTTTAATCCTCCCAACCCTAACACACTGGGAGGCCTCACCCAGAACATAATGCTTGATCCCCCCCAACCCTAACACACTGACAGGCCTCACCCTGAACAGAATGTTTGATCCCCCCAACCCTAACACACTGGCAGGCCTCACCCAGAACAGAATGTTTGATCCCCCCCAACCCTAACACACTGGGAGGCCTCATCCAGAACAGAATGCTTGATCTCCCCAACCCTAACACACTGGCGGGCCTCACCCAGAGCAGAATGTTTGATCCCCCCAATCCTAACACACTGGCAGGCCTCACTCAGAACAGATTTCTTGATCCCCCTAAGCCTAACCTTAACCCTAACCCTAACCTTAACCTTAACCCTAATCTCCATAACTCTCCCTGCAGAACTTTGGCCCAGGCACTGACTCCTGACCTGGGCGATCAGCCCACACCTGTTCTTAACCCTTTCCTGTTTCTGGGCCCGTATCCCTACCCCCCTATCCTATCCCTGTCTTCCACCCTCAAACCTTTCCCAGACCCCCTGTTCCTATCCCCCCAACAGATACAGAACCCCAAGTTATACCCATCATCAGTACCTTCTCAGACATAAACAGAGTCCTTCATTCCAGACTCAAAGCCACATTCACCCAAACACAACGTGCATTTCCCCGACTCCAGGAATTCAGACCTACAGTATATCAGCATTGTGCAGAAACTCCAACCTAAGGGATCTCTTAGTCTATGCAAAATGTTCCAACAAACCCACTCCTAAACCACCTATTGAAC